>NW_019416310.1:0-31451 GCF_000390285.2 Anoplophora glabripennis | reverse complement strand
CTTTTTTATTTAGAATTGAATGTAGTTCAACAATTTCTAGTTAAAAAATTCAAAATTGTAAAATATAAAAAGTTAGACATATTTTTACATTGACAGGACAGTACAACTAGTGCCCCCTAGACGTGACCCCAACACTATTTGCATATTCGTATTTGCCACCTCAGAAAACGTAAATCTACAAATTTTCAAAACAATCGGTCCATACATACTTAAAATATAGATAAAAAAGAAAATATTTTTTCAACTTTAACACCCTGTAGAACGAAAATGAGCAACAATTAATTAAGGCATGTTTGGCTCAATCGTTATATTTTGACATTAACAATCTGCCATTAAGCTGTGTACCATTATTAACGACTGACCCTGTATAGGGTGTTCCATTTAAAATAAGAAAGTTATGTAGCGTCGAAATGAAACACCCTGTAAAGCTAAAAATATTTTCTTTACATGGCCCACATGATTCCAGACAACTTTTATTAAAACCATTTTTTTTTATTTTTACAGTTACAGAGTTACAGAAGAATCCCTCTTAGGTGGAACACTCTGTATATGAAAATTATAAATTTCGTTTATTTCGATAAAATCCAGACGGGTCACTTCTAAAAATGATACTAAATGTAGTTGGAACTGTATTTAGATTGACTTAAGACTTATTTAATAATTGTATATTTAAATATGTACTTTAAAAATAAAACAGTATAAATACTCAAAAATCATGTGAGGAATTCGTACATCTTTTGTTCTGTCATTTCCATACCATTTTACCAATTCAGAGGTCATTTTTTGTTGCTTTTCTGTTTACTTCATTTTGTGGGTTATTAAAAACAAGTTTTATTTTTATTTTTTTAAAATTATTATTCAGTTGCTTAATAAAAGAGTCTCTTTGGAAATTAATTGTATTTTTTTCAAGCATTTAAAAAAATTTGCGTGACAAATGTTCCTTCTGAAGTTTGAGTATTTATTATAAAACTAAGTATTTCAAAATTCAATGGACTTTCTAAAAATCTTGTCTATTCGCAATGTCATCATTGAAAAAAAAATTTCAAAATAATAGTATAAAAGGTGGTCGATTAAGTATTTATAAAATTTTCATTTTGATTTCTTTTCCAGATTCATAAAAACTAATTTTTTAATTGTATATTTTAAGTCCTATAACTACGAAACGGTAAATACAAAGAGGTTGGGTTTATCAGTAATTTTTTAATACACCAACACCACCCAAAGTTTGCAACATACTTTACGGATCACCTTGTATATTTGTATTGAGATGATTGCTCTTATTTTTCGTTTGTCCAAAATTTAACATGGCAAAGCGACTGACCTTGCGTTCAATTTAAAAAAATGTTAAATATCGCCTCAAGCAATAATGTCTAGGTCAAAAACTACACGATGTACTATTTTTTTATCGCATCATTTCGTGTCTCTTGTAGAAGTTTATTCGTTAATCGTGAGAATTAGTCCACAAATAAGTAGAATATATTAAGTTGATTGAATTAAAACATTTATTTACTGAATATTAGATGTGGTATGAGTAGTGTTGTGGATACAATCGTAGAATGCGTTTGAAAAAAATAAACACGAAACAGGAAACGTAATATCGTCATTGGTTAACCACACTGAACTCCATTACAAGATAAAATATTTATATTGAAAAAAAAAAATGAATTTATGTAAATAACAATTATGAACAGCGCCAGCGGTTCAGTGTGATATTGTTATGTGATATTCATCAGGTGAAGATAATTACTCAATTTTTCGGTAACTGGATTTTGATAGACATCTGATTTTGCTAAATTAAAATTAACCAGTAAATTTATAATTTCCTGTTCCTTGGTGATAAACTACTGCAAATAGTGGTGTGGTTTGGAATCATCTGACGAAGTATAACTAATTGGTAAAGTAATTTTATATTTCTATAAGTGGTATTGAATAAATAGCACGAAATAAAAAATGCAAAGGGAAAATTCATTTATTTTAACAATATTTAGCTAATTCAAATAAATTATGACTGAGTCCTAAATGAAGTTGTTGAATGTTCTTTCATAATAAAATGACAGGAATGCAAAAGATAACTATCCTTATACAGGGTGTAAGAAGTTTGACTGCCATTACTTCAGCATGAGAGAGAGAGTAATCATAAATGAACAAAAAGTTGTATATTACAGGGGCGTACATTAACAGTTTTCAAAATACAGCGCGTATTAATATTGGGGAGATTCATCACAACGTGACAACAGCGCTTAACCTGCTCATGCACACCACGTGTACACGCGGCAGACTTGTCCTACGGAAAAAATGTAAACAGCTATTATTGTGAAACATTTAGTAAATTTCAAGACAATTGTTTTCCAGTTTTTAAATAATTAAAATAAAACGTAACGATTTTGTAGTACGAAGTTAGTGTTGTGCTTAAATTTTAGCTCGAATTTTAGTAATTATGAATCTCTTAACACTTAACTTTTAATCAAATTATGAATTTGAAAAATATTTAATTTAATTTAAGTACTCAAAGATTCACGTCATCCAAATAATCATACGTATTAAAAATAATTTAGGTACTTACCAAAAAGCAAAATTCAGTAATTTTTAAATGCACAAGTATAAAACAAAGTACAACATATGATCAAAATGTCCACCACCATTTTTTATGCACACACGACACCTTCGAATCCTATATTCGCGCACTCGCTGGAAGACACTCAAAAAAAGGAAATAGCAAAAAACACTCCGATACGGTTGAATTCCAGATACCAACTGAATTGTGTATTGGTGGACAGCTTAGTACCTCGTGTTAACTGCCGCGCCGTTGTCACGTTGCTCGGTATGAATTTTATCGAATTTTAAATTTATTACATCGCTAATTATTTTTTAGAATTAAGCATAAAGAAGTTCAAAAAGGTGATAAACATTGTATTTATGGTATTCTATGCAAGCAGTTATGTCAATATTCCTTAATTAATCGAACTTTTGTACATCAAGTTGAAGATTTTTTTCTCGGAAATGGTTGAGTAGGACCCATGTCATATAAGTTTTTTTTTTGTTTATTTTAATGTATTCTATCGTCTGTGAAAATTAAGGCAGTCAATCTTCTAACACCCTGTAGACGAGATATCCCTGGAAGCAACTTAAATTACGTCAGCAATATCTTGTATTCTTGTTGTTCTAATATCACCTTTGATAAATACCAACACGTGTTAACCTTTTCTGCTTTTGAGTATTGCCTTCTTGTAAATGAGATAAATATAATAGATCTAAAACATAATAAAATTTTGGAACATGTCAAAAGTGTTGACAATATAACTAGATTAATGTGAATTATTTTTTTATCTAACCAATGTTCGCCGTTTTTACTAAAATTATTAAGCTAATTCAAATAAATTCAAAATCCTGTCAAATTTTAGATAATGATTATTTTGTTTTAGACAATTATTAATTATGTATTAAATATTGCTGATATAATTCAAAGCGAGGCATGTAGCCAATGGAATAGTTGTTTCCCGCAATATCAACAGTTTAAAATCTTATAACTATTCTCTTATAATTATTATAAATGAGGTTACATATGTTAATTTGTGCTATATAAAAAAACACCATCAAAACCTTATTGTTGTGTTTTATATCAAAATATTGGATTATTTCAAGAAACGCTTCAAAATATGTGAATATTAATTATTTGCACAAAGATATATTGAAAATTCGAGCTTATGTTTCAAGAGCGAAATAAAGATTTTCCCCCAAAATAGCAGTTTACTGCTGTACCTTATCAAATCTAGAGGCTTTAACTAAAACTAAAGTCCCTGGATCAAGTACTGCAAGCAATGTTCTTGTTGTCCAAAATGGAGATTTCACATATGAGAATTTGTGCTGTTTATACAGGGCGTTTCGCATAAGAACCGACACAGAGCTAGAGCATATAGGGGAACCCAATATAAGGTGGTTTAACACAAAAAAGTTGGAATAATAATAATTTAATAGAAAAACAAACAACTTAAACAACAGAATCACATACAATTTCCACTGATAAGTTACAGAAATTATTCAAAATGATCACCGTTTTCTGTCAGGCATAAATTTATTCTTCGTCGAAAATTACTAAAATTAAATGACTTTTTTCCTGATCTTCAAGTTTGGCGTTTAAATTTATAGCCAACTTTTGAATTTTCGATGATTTTAAATAATATGTATTATTAGTTTTTCGTGTTTTTGTTAAAAACGAGAAAGTTTTTTGAAAACTAACGAGAGTAAGAAAAGTTTTAGAATTAAATTGCTCATAAAATAAAGCAATAATTTTTATGTCTGACAACGGGTTAAAAAATTCTGTCACATTTTAATGGTGCATCATCCCTTATCAACCCTTTAAAATGCTTCAGTTGAACTCTACTCACTGTCGATGAATGCTCTTGATACACTCACACCGTGTACCAAATTTGGTTTTTCTAAGTTCAAGTATAACCGATATATTGATTTTTTTTCGAAATTTCAAACTCCACTTTCAAGGCCTATAACTCCTCAAGAGTGCAGCTTAGTATAAAGATAAGTCGCATTAACAAACAAACAACCTGTATAAAAAAAGTATTATAATCTAATTGTAGATAGAAATATTGAGGTATTGCGTACTGAATACGCCTCCAGTAATGTATGGAATACTGAAACACTCTCATTCCGACCTAAAAGTTTTTACAATACCAGACTAGCAAAACCCTCTTTTTATAAAGGGCAATAAGTTTTAAGTCAGAAACTATTTATTGTCCTTCGCTGTACAAATAAGCAAAAGATCGCGAATAACACTAAACAGAAATATGAATGTGAGTTCCACATATTTTACTCCGTTTAAAAATACATAATCTGCATCACTATCTTGGTAGTATAATTTGTTATCACTATTGCGGAGTTTGTATAGGATTCGGTTTATGAAAATTGACGCGTTGATAGAGGTGAGAAGGCACTAGTGCTTCTACAAAATCAAATGAAAGTGAACAACTATACTGATATTGATTCCCTTAATGAATCAGTAAAATCCAATAGTGGAGAATGTAAGTAGATATTGAAATGACCTAAGTTTTTGAGTTACGTTTATTTGTGTTGATCTCCAATAACTGGGTTGCCATTATTTGTACTACTATCAATACGTCTAGATATATAATAAATTACATAAAATACAAATATAGAACGACTTAGTTGTCTTTATAAAATAATTCTGCAGTATCAGAAATTTAAATGAACACCCATTAAACAATGTTCTGCAAATAATATGAAGAATGAAGTATATATTTTTGGATGTGGTTATATGCAATCATGCTTCGTCAAAATTTAATACATTCATGCAATGTTTTAAATTTACAAAAATGTATTTCTATTTCTTTTATTTAAAAGTTTTATAAAAAAGAGTGCATCTACAAATCAGAAAACATAAAAACGGTACTTCGATCCTGAGATGCAAATAATAGTCATTTGTATAGATAGAAAAGTTTAAACTTTAGGTAGTGCTTATTTTGGATCTGCTTTAACAGTATTGAACGGTTTTCCTCTCAAGACAATAATGAACCCATTTTAATGAGAGTGAACTCCAAAGCACGTTGATTACAGGATAATCTCGAGAGTTCAGTAGAAACTGGATGTTCTATTTTTTTTTCTCTGCGTTAGTGTGCCTCAGTGTCTTAATATTTTCAACTTCTAATTAATTGATAAAAATGATCTTTAAATGTTTGTTCTGTAAGAACCAATAATATCCTCTACTAGATTATTATCAATCTCCTGCTTTTAAGCTATAATAACAAACCTTTTAATAGGGATAAATTGATATGAATTATCTTCATAATTAGACGAATGTTAAGCTGTTTATGTTATAACAAATTGTTGATATGAATATTATCTGTTTACCTTATTTCTGAATGAATTCATAGTTTTAATGGATATTTCTAGTAGATATTAAGTTATATATGAAATTTTTAAAGATACAGTATACATTTTTGACACACTGTAGTACTTGCACACTGTACAGGTATTTATGACTGTTTGTTTAACGCTTGTAATAATCATTACAATAAAATAATAACTAGGAAATATAAAACGTTAAAATTAAGATTTCATTATTCAAGTAACCATTTAATTTAACAGTTTATTACAAATTTATATAAAAAAAAAACACTGGAAATGTATTCCTAAAGTGAGTCCTTTCTCAACTACCTGCTAAACACTTTTGTGTTCTAGAACGCTAAAGTATTTTTCGCTGTGGAACTTAAAACACATTTCAAAATAATTTGTCATTTTTTCTGCTGTAATTGTTTAAGTTTACTGCGCACGTTGTATTATTGGCAAGTAGGCTCTGCTAAAGATGGTTTATTTCGTATGGAATCTTCTATATAAATGTCTCCGCTACCGTACTAGAACGCTCCATGTCGTTAAATGGTGGTAATATCGGCCCCTGCATTGGCTAACAGAATGGCGGAAAAGCGTCTAAAACAGTGCCCTGTATAAGTTTCCGGATGAGGCAAATTGAGATAAGTTGCTATTTCTTTTGGCACATTCCTTGTTTTATTGACCACCAATCGGTTGGTTAATACATTTTTCTCTTACGTACTTCACAAAAAAATCTTCGACTGCCGGAAGTAAAGGACAGTATAACATTTCGGAGTATGAGTTTTGGAATCAGGAATTCTTATAATAATAATTGAATCTTTGTCTTCTATATCATAGATCGTTATTTTTCGTAGCTCATCTCTTCTGAAAGCTCCACAAACACCAATTATTAAAATGACTTTTGAAAAGTTGGTCAAAATTAGTTAAGTAGATCGATTTGTATTAATTTGAATTAAAAGTGCCTCAATGTCCTCTTTCGTTAGAATTCTGGACTTTTTCGGACGGTATCCAACTGATTTGCTTTTCAAATATGGTATTAATTTTGGAACTTTTCTGATATTTACATTTTTGGCATTCAATGTACTTTTTAACATGGAATATACTGACCATAACGTCGAAGGTTTAATTTTATTAATTAAATATGCCAGTAATACCGTTTTGAATACTTTTTTAATTTTCTTCGAACTACACCACCCTTTGAATTCGTTGTAGGCAATCTCGTACTGTCTCGACGATTTTTTGGAGATTAATTGTGAAACAGCACTTCCAGTACTTTTCCTGGTAAATGTTTGTCTTCACTTTCCGAGCTCATTGTGAATTAAACACTCTTAGAACATGAATTACAATACATAATTCTGCCACTACTTTTTCAATCAACTAATTTTTGTTGTTTATTAGCCCAGTCGTTATAGACATGAAAGAGCCTGTTTCGGGAAAAAATTACTATTATTATTAAAAAGTTTCTATGCGGATTATTGTTCGGAAACCTGTTATAAATAAAATATCAAAAAACCAACTCGAGGCTATTTGGGAAACTTTGTTTTAACAGTGGCCAAAGTTATGGAAAACTGGTTTTTTGACTCTCGTAAAAAAACTGTTATTCATAGAGAAAAAATATTTATACAAAAAAGGTAGGTATTAAATAAATCTGTAAAATAAGACAAGTCCGATTAAAATCCGATAATTTATTTATGCGGAAGAGCTTAAAAATTGTCGAAAATGTCAGCTTTTTTCAATTGCTAATAATTAATACAATTTTCATCGCAGACACATATAATTCAGGATTTTTGAGGCTTTTTGCACCCTTAATAAGTGGTAAAAATTTCAGCCCGAAAGCTTAAATTGTTAAGATAGGTAATTATTATAGAATAAAATAGTAACCTCTATACTTTAGTTTTCTTCGAATCTAAAAAAAAAATCGTAGTTGTAAGTTGATTAGAAGCTGAGATAATTTTTTTTATTATTTAATCGCAGTGACCTTAATTATTAATATTAAGAGCCGAAATTTGGAGAGAGTATACATTAAGAGCTATATTTTCATGTCCTACATTAACATAAGGTGAATTCAACTATTTAATTGCGAAAAAGAAAATAGCGGCGATGCGTTCTATTACTTGGTCTAGCGAACGAGTGGGGAGAGCGAGGCGGAGTATGCGCGCTTAACAATTTAATAAATATTAACATTTTTTCAGTCATTTTTAAACAAATTAAATTTGAAAAATTAAATTTTCAGTAAATGCATATGTCAAGACAACTATTTAGGTACAAAAACAACTAATGATCGAAACCCTACAACGCCTGTGAGCTTGGTAAAAATGAATTGAAAATAGCATCTTCTTAGATAACAAATTCCGCCAACGCCAAGCTAATGAAGCTTTTGGGCTGAAACTTTTACTACTTATTAAGGGTGCAAAAAGGCTAAAATATCCTGAATTACAAGTATCTGCGATGAAAATTGTATTAATTATTAGCAATTGAAAAAAGCGGACAATTTCGACCATTTTTGAGCTCTTGGGCATAAACAAATTATCGGACTTGTCTTATTTTATAGATTTATTTAATACCTACCTTTTTTTGTATAAACCTTTTTTCTCTATGAATAACAGTTTTTTTACGCGAGTCAAAAAACCACTATTCCATAATTTTGACCATTGTTTTAACAAAGTTTTCCAACTAGTCTCGAGTTGATTTTTTGATATTTTGTTTATAACACGTTTCTGAACAATATTCCGCAGAGAAACTTCTAATAGAATTTTTTTCCCGCAAAAAAGCTATAATGACTGGCCTATATTAGGTTGCTACCGTTATGATAGTCGCCGCCCCTAAAACATCTTGATTCAAACACAGTTCAAACGATTTCAAATATAAATTAAATTGTTGTTTATAACACAATTGTCTTATTTTATTGCAGTTTTCGAGAAAATATTGTGTGCATCTCGAAAGCATGCTCGAATGAATATTTTTTCCATTCTTGAACGCAAAAGTACTATTTCACGTTATAGATACAAATATAACTATTTTCGCTATATTTTCACCCGAAAGCACAAAATTCATTTCCCAGGGATGATAAAGAGGTGAATAATGATTCTCCTGTAGGCTTTCCTATATCTGAATAGCTGTGCACGAAACTGTCAACCTGAAACTAACTTTATGTGGTCTTTTGGAATTTTTCTTTTACAGACGAAAGTCCATTATAAAGGTGGATACATTCACCTCTGAAATATTATTCTTTTACCTTCTTGTATCGTGTTTGAGTTTAAGGTTAAAGATTGCATACAATACACTGTCCTTTATTAGGATGTTTGTTAGCAACGCGACAATTTTCAATGCAAATCGTAATTATTGCAATTATAATGAGTTGTTTGTATTCAAACGGTATATCAAATCACGCGGGAGTGCAATATGGAAAAAGCTGTTTTTAATTTTTATTCACTGCGTTGTACGCCTTTCATTTCCCTGAATAGCTTGCCACTAATTTTTCTCTTTGTCCTCCATCTACACGGGATTTCGTCCTTGTCCTGGGCAATGGCCCAAAAACAGTTCCTGGTTATCGATTTCAAACATCTGTTTTCGTCGTTCGCCTTCAATCCCGTTCTAATCCAATGCGGTGCGATTTTGGTATACGTGTATAAACGTGCTGCCTCTAGGGACTGGCTTCAGCATATGAAGCCGAAATTAATTTAAACCACGCTCAAAAACCTGTAAGCTAAAGCCTCTATTAATTAAAATGTGTTGACCCATTTCCATCGAATCATAAATTTCACATCCGACAAAGTAGAATGTTTCCAATGTTACAGTAATTTTTCGTTCCACCACGCATTGTTAAGTTGGCTATATTTTCGTGACTACAATGAAAATATTGATCACATAAACAATTGCCATCATCTAATTAATGAACCTTCATTTAATTTTCTTCCCATTAACCATTCGGAGAGATAATGAATCCGATCGATCCTAAGAAAGTTCTCGAAGATACTGTAATGAAATTATTTTTAATTAATAACAGCCTACTTTTGTTCAACCTCGACATTTAATAGTATGTTGTGTCACAAGGGCAGAAAATGAGCATTAGTAGCCAGCGTATATTAGCTAATAGCTAAGGGCTACTAATGCGTTTTCTACATGTGTGACACACAACTGTTTTTCGCCTAGCATTAAACAAAACCGAAAAAAAGGAAAACTATAAGAAAAATATTTCATAAATATAAACATAATTTCATAAGAAGCTTCAGTAGTAACTATTTACGAATTTATTTATTATAATAATTAATGTTAATTAATTATTGATAGTATTACCAGAATTTGTAGGCATTCGGTAAATGTTTGAAGTGCCAACAACATGGTGACTTAGATGAATTTGATGGTTCATTGGAATTGTCTAGATTAATTGGTATTTCGTTTACTTGGTCGGGAATATTTAATACTTTAGTTGTGTTATTTTCTCTAGTACTAGTTTGTTGTTTTGGGTTTGTCAGGATATTTTGACAAATGTGAAACTTATTTGATAAGCAGTCATCGATATATTTTTCTGCAAGTGCAGAAGAACGCCAACCTCCAAATTTTTTAAGTGCTATTAAATCATTCCCAGAGTTAGCTTGTAGGGTTGCGGAACTATGGCGGAAACAATGTCCTGGTGTGGTACTAGGTTCAGGCAGTTTCAAAAAACTGTCTAATTTGCTTGGAATTTTGCTAAATACATTTTTTCCGATCGGTTGCAGTGTGCATTTATATTCTTGTAATAAATGAGGAGTGTGGATAGGTCTAAATTAAACATATTTGTTGGATATTGTAAGTAGATTCAATTCATCAACTGTTTTGTTTGTGACTCTAAACGTTCTTTTAATATAGGTAATTTTTTATATGTGGAACTGTAACAATCAATATGTCTCCTCTATTATCTATGTGGTCAAGTTCCATATTCAACAACTCATTTCGACGACAAGCTCCGTATAGTCCCATAATAAGAGAAACCTATAATGCAATCCTAATAAAGAAAATTAATTCAACTGTTTACCTTGATCATAAGATATTTCGAAACATGTGCTTCCTTAAAAAAATTAATACATTGTTCTCGAGACTTTTTGGGCAGGTAATTTACAGAATTTTGTTTGAAAAATGATCGAACTCTATAAAAATTATCCAAATTAATATTTTCCTTGACTTTAAAAGTGCTCTTCAACATTGAAAATTCAAACCATAGTGTACCTGCATTTACAATCTTTGATTTGTTACTTAAACTGTCAACAACTTAACTTTCTGCAATTCCTACTGATTTCCACCCACCATGTTTTTTGATTGCTAATACATCAACACCTGTATTAGTAACGTTGTCGATGTTCTTTGAAATGAATGGCCTGTATATGTTTCAGGATGTTCTAGTTTCAAAAACTATACAATCTTATTAGGAATCATAGAAAGGATATTCTTGCCGACTGGTTTGTTGTAACATCTACAAATGCTTGATAACGCATGAAAAAGCGTGAAATTTCAGTTTTAATTTCCAATCTAATCTTGATATAGGTATTTGTTGAGAATTTCTAGGTGAGAAAAAGAACTCAGACGAGAAGCAATTGTAAACGTACCTGACATACCATTTTTAGGATCTGGAATTGTAGCTACAATAATGTCATCGAATTTTTTAAATCGACGTTGTCCAAAGTAAGTTTGCATAACTCATGAGAACGGCATGCTCCTGCAATGCTTAAGACCGCCAATACTTTCATTAGCAAATATGTGTTATCGGGTGCCTAAACGAGAAAATCGTTGACTTGTTATAATACAAGCTTTATGCTGCTTGCTTTATGGTGTAAATAACTATAGCTGTCCAATGGTCGATAAATATTACTTTCGGTCATATTTTTAGAATCAATATGATTCATTTTCACATATGCTAAGCGAAAAAATTAAAATTATCTCGATTGTGTCAAATGTGACAGTTTTACAGTGTGGAAAACTGTATTTATGTCATCATTTATTTTGAACAATACATATATACATCTACTTTGCAATTAACACAATGTTTAATAACAATTCTAGGCAAATCTCACTGATGCAGGATATCAGTAGGGGCAACGGCTTTGTTTGAGATTGTTTCTTTAGCTGACTTTCTGTGAAAAATTTCATTAAATATAGTAAATTTCTTTTGAACTGATTCTTCTACGTAAAATTCTATCACCGTCGATGACTTCTAGCTACTATATCTCTTCAATTTTAAAACATCTATACCTGCAAGTATCGTCATCTAAAATTATGACTCCTAAATCGATTAACAATTTCAATTGGTATTTTTCCAAAGATGTCAGTACCTGCCAGTTGAACAGAACCCTTTCCATTCGGTAGCTAACAAATAGTCGATCATGTGTTGGTGCTGGTGATTTAAAAGCGACGTTTTTTCAACCATGTTTTTTCCTTGTTTAGGCATCAATGATCGATCATCATCGCAACAGAGCTATGAACTCGACTCATCTGCATACACTGACCATCCCAAAAATTGTTCCTATCTAAAATTAGAAAATAACGGGTCTTCCATTAAGAGGTTTAATTTTAAATGTATAACAAAGCAAATAATTTTTATTTCTGATAGAGATATTTTTATTCCTACACAAAGTACAGACCATGTGGTTAAAGATGGAAAACAGTATCTTCTAAATGACTTTTTAGGATATTTTCCATAACATTGTCGTATAATTGTAGACTTATTTCGCCAATTACAGTTCGGATATAGTGTTTGAGCTCTTTAATCGTGCAAACAGTCACATGGGTGACAAATCCAGAACGATATCTAGAGCAATTGACAGCATGAAACTGATTGCTTGGGTCTATAAACTCAAGAGTTTAGCTTTGCGGGTTCATCGGTCTGATGACCATAACCAATACAGTTGTTTAGAATTTTTCGCAATACATCGACCATATTAACATTCTTGCTTTGTAGAGGAATGTCTCTACATGAAACATTATTCTGTTTTTCTATTCGATTTTCGAATTATTATATAAACTGGTATCTTATCAAATGCAATATATTTTTGATATCTACTTGGAGCTGACGCTCTTGGAATCTTTATAAACAACAGTTTTTATTTCGTTAGCTACATTTTTTTTATCATTTATGATGATCTAATATCCTCGAGTACCGATATACCTTTAAACAGTTGGCATTTTCGAGTGGAATCACCTTATCGAGTAAAACAAATACGCGTTATAGGTTTATCTCCACATCGATATATTTTCGGTGGCGAGATATTCTCTAATCAGCTCGTGGAAATAGAACACCAGTTGAATCTACACCTCCCAGTGCAAAAGGTAAACTATACTCCTAGCTTATTTATTATTTCTCTCTGTGTTTATGAAATTGTTTTGACTTGCTCGCCTCACGAGCAATTATTAATCCCAAGTTATCAATACTAGGATGATTGCATGTTAATTGATGGTGGTAAAGAGAGCAATGATTCAGTGTGGCAGGCAGACGTGTAGGTGTGGGTGAGGCAAACACTATAACTTTTTAAATTATTTCTAGTGCATATCGATTTGTTGGTTTTTGATTTGCGAGAACGCGTGGGCAGTGCTGGAGCATCTAGTATTAATAAACAACAGTGATCAGTGTAAGATTTGATTTTTCAATAATTATCGAGAGTATTCCTATAATGTCACTTGGAATCATGAACTCATAAAGCTGATAGTATTTTAATAAGCAAGATATTTATTTGACTGAATAAGATACGCATTTATATATTGGGGCCAGTTTCAATGATCTTGAATTTATATTTCTTTACTTTTTACGAATGGAAAGATTCAAATAATTCAGAAAAGGGATACTGTGAAGGACCTGATAAATCCTCATCTGCCGAGAAAGTTCAAGTTTATTTTACTTTATTGACCTTGAACCATTTATCTTGTATATCGTTGGCTGTTCTCGTAATGGATTTATAAGGATTTACTTATGAACATAAAATTCTTAATTTAAATACAAAAAGAATGTTTCTATTTAAAATTTTTAATACATTGAAGAACCGTTATGAAAAATATTCGAAAGTGATACAACAAATGAAGAGTTTTGAGAATTTAAAGGATTTTTGATTGAGGCTGCAATTTTTGTGTTTTTATGGCACCTGTCATCATTTGTAATTTTTTTAAACTTGTAATTATTTGTAATTTGTAATTGTAGTTAAATGGTTCATTTATTAAAATTAAAAGTAATAGTTTAATTTGAAATTAAGTATTAAAAAGATCAAATTGGTTAACAGTATGTTTATTTAATTTATTTATGGTTGTATACAGAGTGTCCCATTTTAATCGATCACCCCGGATAACTTTGCAGGACGACTTCCATTTTAAAACTCCCAGAATAAAAGTTGTGAAGTTTTAAGGGTAATGACCGATAATAACCTTGGTTTTGACCCAGAGGTCAATCTTAGGGGTCATTTAAAGGTCAATTTCAGAATTTCAAATAGAAATCCTATTTATTTTATTCACAAATGGAAAGAGCAGGAAATTTTGCATTCAAAGATGTATATTATACTTGATCTTGGGTCAGATTGTCTCTAGGGGCCCTCTGAAGGTCAAATCAGCTTTCTGACTGAAATGTTTACATTTTCTGGCAAAGGTTGATTAATTTTTAAGGCAAATTCCGTACAAACTACCGTGGTCATGATTTATGGTCTAATTGTGACTATGACCTTTAGCCCTGGGGTTAAATTTAGGGGTCAGTTAAGGGTTAACTTTGGATTCGGTTTCTTTCAACATATTTTTTGCTCTTCCCATCTTGGGAAAGAAAAACCAAATCCAAAGGTAACCCACAAATAACCCCTAAATTTTACCCCAGGGCTCAAGGTCATTGTCACAATTAGACCATAAATCATGACCGTGGCAGTTTGTATGGAATTTCCCACAGAAATGAATCAACGTTTGCTATAAAATGTGAACATTTCAGTATGAGGGATCAATCTGAACCAAAATCAAATATACATCACTGAACGCAAAATTTCCTGCTCTTTCCATTCCTGGATAAAACAAATGGAGTTTCTATTTGAAATTCTGAAGTTGACTTCCAAATGACCCCTAACAAAACTAAGGTCATTATAGTCGACCCCCTTAAGACCTTACAACTTATGTTCCGAAAGTTTTTGAATGGAGGTCATCCTGCAAAGTTATTCGAGGTTATCGATTAAAATGGGACACCCTACATATTTTTCACTGTATTTAGGAAGGACAGAATTGATAAAAATCACTAATTTGCAATTAGTAATGAATATTTTTTACGAAATTTGGTGCAAACCCTTTTTAAGGAAGTGCAGAATTCAGCGGCTTGGTAAATTCTATAAAAAATTATTAACCAGTTTTTGCTAATTTGACAACAATAAAAAGTAGGTTTTGATAACTGAAAGAGAATTCAGAAAAGAGACACCTCGTTTACAAAGCGGTTCTATTTAAAACGGCTCCACTGTATATAAAATGATGTCCTTTCTACCATGGTATTCCATGGCCTTGACTGTTGGGATGGCGTAAATAAAATAAAATAAACAAATGAAAATATAATATTAAAATCAGGGAAATGAATGATCTTGTTTATTGTTAAAATTAAATTTGTATTAATTTAAAGTTGTCCACTTTAAATTGCAGTGTATTTTTCTAAGGAACAATCTATCTAGTCTCGAGTTTTGCAAGTATCAAATTCCTGTTATTTAGTTAAATTTGATAACAAGATAAAATCGCGTCTAATTTCATACAATCACAATGCGCTTTGCCTTTAATGTTAATTTTAGAATAGTTCTTTGTAACATATCATTCCCGTTATTTGCGTTTCAACTAAATTTTTATAAGATGCTCATTAAAATTTTCCATGAAAAAATTTACAAGGAATTTAATTTCCAGGGAATGTATTTAAATTATTTTGTTAGTGAAATACTTTCATCATTCAAGATAATTTACATACCTAACTAACTAATATAATACTAAAAATATAACATTTTTAAATGAAGTGAAATCGTGAATATGAAGCATACTACATTTTTTTATCACTTCTATATTTGCAGAGAAATATTTACCTTTATTTACATATACACTAAAAAGATAAGTAAGTCATTACTTTTATCTTATCTATTTTTAGGAGAATTTAAGAACATATCTGCTAAAAATTCAAGATGAAATAATTTTATGTTGATAAAGTGCTTTATAAAAGTTACCACTGTACAATTTTTGTTATATTGAAAAAGAAAAATAGAGAGTACCTAATAATACTGATTATACAAAAATGGTATATTAATTTCTTTGCTTTATTTCAAAACATTTTTTTTTTTTGGATTTAGGTTGCATAGAAAAAATTTCCGGATATAGTTAAATAACAAACATACGCCATAAGTCGTCGAAGCAAATCACATCCTGAGTTAACAATTTTGTCGTTAGTTATTAATCGCAAGGATATAACTAATCCCGGTTTTGATAAGAACAAACAAAAGAGAAAGCCACAATCCTTTGAGATTAATATTCAGAAAGCATTTTCTCTCTTGATTTTACTTATCAAAACCAATGTGAATGTTACATCCGTATCGATATCTAAGCAAGGAAAAGGATTCGGAACATATGCAAAGTCATGCATTTTTGTATAGCATATGTATTATTCAACTTATTTTACCTCAGGCAAAAGTTAGGAAAACCTAGATACAAAACCAACTGGATTATGAATCATTTCTAGCTTTATATAACATATTTTATTGCACCTTTTTTGAAATCTAATATGTACAATAAATTATGATTGTGGTAAAAATACCTTGATTAATAAATGTCTTACAATCTTTTTGACAAACAATAAACAACTTAATTGTTTAAATTTGCATTTTTTCTTATCAAAGAAGAAAAGATAAAATGCAACCTACTTGCCTCGTATGAAAATGACGTACAAATATAAAAAATTATACAGGGTGTCCCTGAAAAGGATGGACAACGCTTGGCCACGGATTCCTTGGACGAAAATAAGACTATTTAGCCTAACTTACCTATATACAAAAGTACACGCCTACTGAGATATAGCCTTGTAAATATAGAACCTAGTTTTTTTCAAATAATTTGAAAACTATTTTTCTTAGAAACCTCAAATTTGGTATACATATTTTTTTATGTAAGAGCAATGTAAATATAGAATTTGGTGATAATACATATACAGGGTGTTCTCTTTCTAGTGCCTCTGCGCCACTGGCTATCCCGTAATTTTTTTGTGTGTACGTCAGTGACGACAGAATTTGTATTTTTAAAAATAAGCATTATTTTATAAGATTTTTTGCCTCTTACAAAATTTTGATATCGTTTATGGATTTCGAGTAAAATTGGCATTTTTTACACATTAAATAATATAAAATTACTTTAAGATAAATAGAATAGTCTAGTACGAAGTGCCATATAACAAAGAAACAAATTCATAACAATAATTAAAAGGTTCAGTGTCAAGCTAGCTGTGATTTAATTTTTGTTTACTTTGTTTTTTATTGCAATTTATACTTTTGCTGAACAAACTGATATGTTATTAGTTTTGGGTTATTGTGAAGGAAATTGTTGTGCTACTGTTCGAACATATGCTGAGTTTTCCTAATGTACGACCGGAACTATTCAGCTGAAGGAACAAATTTTGGGAAGAGTCGAAGAAATTCCTCAAGTAAATACAAGGCGTTTAGCGGCAGAGATTGGTTCTCAAAAAGTTCCGTTAATAGAGTATTAAAAGACCAGTTATTACAGGTTACTATCCTAACAGGTGGATAGGTAGAGGAAATAATGCTAATTAAAATGGCCACCTCGGTACCCGGATCTAAACTCATGTAATTATTTCCTTTGGGGAGTGCTGAGGACTACAGTTTATAACTTTTCAGTAAATACAGAAAACGAATAATGGGAAAGAATATAATATGAAATTAATGTTATGAGATAATGCACAATTATTGGATAAAATTCATTTTCATTTTCGAAGTAACTTTGAGCATTTACTGTAATATTATTTTAATGTGATTACAAATATCAATTTAGGTTTATTTAAAATGTTAAAGTTGACTTTCTTACATTATTAGTTGATACTGTTTATTTAAAATGTTAGTGTTGATTTTTATTTTATTGACGTTTTTTCATTATTATTCCCTGTTTTGAGGTTGCAGTTATAAATTATTTTTAACAAATCGGAATTTTTGCCTATATTTAACGTATAAAAAATGCCAGTTTTACTTGAAATCCATAAACAATATCAAAATTTTGTAAGAGCAAAAAAATCTTGTAAATTAATGCTTATTTTTTAAAATATAAATTCTGTCGTCATTGGCGCACACACAAAAAAGTTACGGGGTAGCCAGTGGCGCACATGCACTAGAAAGAGAACATCCTGTATATGTATTCTTACCAAATTCTATATTTACCTTGCCCTTACATAAAAAAATAAGGGTATCAAGAAAAATAGTTTTCAAATTATTTGAAAAAAACTAGGTTATCTATTGTATATTTAGAAGGTTATATCTCAGTAGGCGTGCACTTTTGTATATAGGTAAGTTAGGTTAAATAGTCTTATTTTCATCCAAGGAACCTGTGGTCAAGCGTTGTCCATTCTTTTCAGGGACACCCTGTATATAGGAATAAAAATCAAATCTTATCACATTGATAATGTTGATAACATCGAAATGATTGATCTAAGTCTATAAAGAAAGAGGCTAGGTATACCGAAGTTATAATTTTCTAACCTTCTTTTTTTCAATGCTGTTACATAGTTTTTCTTCGAAACCTACAGCATGTCAAAATTTCATAGGAACAAATATATTATGGGCTAGTGAAAGGGATGGGGACCTTAAAATACATAATAATATTACTTATACCACATTCAGTGGACTATATCTCAGTAGGCGTTGATTTTTGGTATGTAGTAAGTTGATCTAACTGTCTTATTTTGATCCTAGGAATTTTAAAAATTATTGAAATAAACCAACCCTTAAACCAAAAGGATCAAGGTTATTTTTGTGGAAATAGTTTTAAACTACTTAAATAATAATGAAAAAATTTAATATTTTTCTAGATAATATTAATAATAAAAAGCCACATTCAAATTTGCTTTAGACGTAAAAAATATTAATACAATACACTTTCTAAATATTTTTTAATTTAAAAAAATCTCAATGCTGTATGGTATAGGAACTAGCGTTTATAGGAAATTTACACTAATAAATATCTAAATTTTAATTCGATCATCATATTGATATAAAGAATGGTATTAAATAGGTATTAAATAAAGGTTAAAAAGTTAAGTTAAAGGTTTAAAGGTATTAAAGGGTATTAAATATTTGTACAAAAGAGCCAAATTGATTTATTCAAAAAATAAAATTCCTAATAATAATAAAAAATCAATATTATAGGTATTTTGTTGAAAGAGTTTTTAATAATATTAAAAATAAATCAACTTCTGTCAAACAATAAAGAAAAATTATAAACAATAAAAATTCATATACTCCTGTTTTATCGAAAAAATTAAGGAGGGTGGGTAACAAATTTAACATTAGAATAGTTTTTCAGANCTAGATAATATTAATAATAAAAAGCCACAATCAAATTTGCTTTAGACGTAAAAAATATTAATACAATACACTTTCTAAATATTTTTTAATTTAAAAAAATATCATTGCTATATGCTATAGGAACTAGCGTTTATAGGAAATTCACACTAATAAATATCTAAATTTTAATTCGATCATCATTAAAGAAAGCCAAATTGATTTATTCAAAAAATAAAATTCCTAATAATAATAAACAATCAATATTATCGGTATTTTGTTGAAAGAGTTTTTAATAATATTAAAAATAAATCAACTTCTGTCAAACAAAAAGAAAAATTATAAACAATAAAAATTCATATACTCCTGTTTTATCGAAAAAATTAAGGAGAGTGGGTAACAAATTTAACATTAGAATAGTTTTTCTGGTAACTATTAATTTGTTTGTAGGGTGTTTTGTTAAAGACGAATCCAAATGTACAAAATTCAAAAATTGTATTTATAGCGTATCGTGTGCAATAAACAAATTGAAAAGTCTTTCGACTTGTAAATATTATAATAGACGAGCGGAAAGGTTACATTAAAAAGTGAGATTTTGATAAATCGAAAATTTGCGATAGCGCTTGGGAAAATGGTCACATAGTTCAATGGGTTACTACAACCAACATTTTAGAGAAGGAAGTAAGCAGGACAATACTGTTAAAAGAAAATTAAAAGAGATCAAAGTTATTTTATTATAATAAGCTTAGATCATTGTCGGCTACAAATACTAAAAGAAGTGAGTAATAATTATGATATCGCTAGCTACGGAAGCTGATAAACAATCAAATTTAAACTGTAAAAATTAATTTTAACATAACTCGTCATTTTCTGTTCTGAAAAAGGAAGGTGATTAATTTTCCATACTGCGACAATTTATTGAGTTGAGTGATATATGTATATAGGGTGATTCATAAACGACGACCGAAAATTAATCCTCGTATTCTTTGGTGAATTTTAATGGTAGTTTTTCTTATAAAGTGTTTATCTACGACGCACTATGAACGATTGGAACTACTTTAATGTCAAAATCATAGAACTCTTAATAGAAAAAATATTAAAAGGTTTAGCAAGCGGTATTTTAAAGGTAAAGGGATTACCTTTTAGGGAAAAGTATCGAAAATGCGCTCGATTTATAGACTGCTCTCAGAGAACGTTTAAACCTCGGTTTTTTCAATTTTTTTAGATTTTTTCGAATGCCACTATTTTCCCTCATCTGACTATTAAAAAATACAATTTTTTTCAGGAAGTAGATTAAAAAATCTTCAATTTCCATTGTGGTAAAATTTATTTGACCTATTATATCTTGAGTGATTGGCATTCGAAAAGTTCAGTGTTCATAAATTTAGTTTCTAACAGTGTTATATCAAATTAATTTGTCCGTTTTCATTTAAGTTCATTTAAAAGAATATTTTTATTAAAGTATACATTAATTGTCGGATAATTTATTAAAGTTTTAGACTGAGATACACAAATGTTTGGTTTTTAAAGATTATTTTGGACTTAATTTTTACTTAAAAAGTAAGTCTCAAAATATCTAAATATTTCGTTATAGCAACGGATATTTATCCCGAGATTGAAACATGAATATGTTTTTATGTAGGGTGATAGTTTTAGAGAAAAGATAACCTGACTTTACCTCATAATCGTCTTTTTCTCTGAAATAACTGATTTAATGTATGATATAAATTATAAACTTTCCATAGAACTCAAGATATAATAGGTCAAATAAATTTTACCAAAATGGAAATTGAAGATTTTTTAATCTATTTTCTGAAAAAAATTGTATTTTTAATAGTCAGATGAGGAAAAATAGTGGCATTCGAAAAAATCGAAAAAAATTGAAAAAACCGAGGTTTAAACGTTCCCTGGGAGCAGCCTAATAAATCGACCGCATTTTCGATATTTTTCCCAAAAAGGTAATCCCTTTACCTTTAAAATACCGCTTGCTAAACCTTTTTATCTCTTTTCTATCCAGAGTTCTATGATTTTGACACTAAAGTAGTTCCAATCGTTCACAGTGCGCCACTGGAGCATCTAAATTTTAGGAAAAAGCCTCAAATTATGGACAATGTTTAGATACATACATGTGCCCAATTTCAAATTATTTCGCTTACTAGTTTTTTAAATTACTTAAAAAAATTTAAAAAAATTTAAGTTTAACACCCTGTATCTTTTTAACGAAGAGTCCTCGAGTCCTTATACCAAAGACTATCCTTAAAATTCACCAAAGAATACAAGGTTCCATTTTTGGTCACCATTTGTGAATCGCCCTGTATAGATGATACATGTGTATTTTTTATACACGTATAAAACTACTTGTCTACTTTTTTCGATATTTTTTTTGGCACAAAAATAACCATTGTTCCACACCAGGTTTAACTACTTAGTTTGTCATAAAAAGTTTTCCTGTACTTTGCTCAGAGACTCAACAATATTGATACTTGTGCAGACAAAATGAAAATCTGCATTCCTTTGTTATTTGATCAGTGTTTAGCAAATAACCACTAAATACATCTCTTTTAGTTTGAGACCTCAAGTTTTGTTCATGTTACTATTATTTTAACGAATCTGTTTTATAAGACACCTCAGTTTTGGGATCACAAACAGGCTAAACTATTTTATTTCATATGACAGTTTGAAAGAAAAAACGTTTTCGGTAGTTTACAAAATTCATATTATTTATTATTTACTTTAACGCTGAAATTTTGACAACTAGTAGTGTGTATCCATACTACTTCCATACAAAACAGTACTGATAACGAGTTTTAAAAATAATTGGTAACACATAATGATCGGCGAACATTGTTTGTAATGCAGACGATAGATAAATATTTATGTTTAACTAAAAGCGATGGCATGTAGTACATGATTAATGGTCAGGCACTTAAAAACGAATTGGAGTATAAATGAAGTAGAAGCTACCGAGTCATTATTCATTATCTAAATGCGTTTGACTATAACTATCAGAATCGCATATAATACGAGGGATACTAAAAAATGTCTAACCTAGCCATGAAACGATCGAATGTACGTTGCCTAGCAACGTCCAATAGTGACAACATATTTCTCCATGTATATCAGATTCAATTCTAATTCGTTATTATTTTGTGCTTTATGAAGTAAGTACTTTGAAACACTGTTTGTGAAATTGGAACCTCACAGTGTCACCAAATCATTATAATTTAACGTAAAATATTGAATAAGATAGTTTCGGTGGGAAGTGGAATCCTGCAAGCAACAAATCCTGATGCTTACAGGAAAGTGGAAATAATGGCTGTCGATGGTCAGGTTTACTATTGCTGAAGTATTATATACAGGGTGATTCATTAACAATGGGAAAATCGAAAGCTGAAGATACTACACGTGAAATGGTGACCATTGGCGCAAACATGCCTTATCCGAAAGTTGATAGTTTTGGAAATACAGGGTGTTGAAAGTTAAAATTTTAAATCGTTTTTTTGCGATTATTCTGAAAATATGTAGGTTAGGAACTTGAAAATTTGTGAAACTATATTTTTTTAGGCGACGAATAAGATGCGTGTTGTAATTTCAGCATTGCTCATAGAGGGCGCCACTTACGACCAATTTTACCGAAAATTTAGTTAATAACTTTTTACCCTGTATGTCTAACATGAAACTTGATTCAAAACCTGAAAGAGCAATCATTTTTCCATTAATTGTGTATTCTTGTTTCATTTCGGTATCTCGATCCGTTTTCGAGAAAAATCGATTTAACGAACACTATGTTTTGATAATACGAGAAATTAAAAGCGAAACAAACCAAGTGTTTCTTCGTGTTATTACAACAATTAACAATAAAACAAATGAAATTCGTAATAATGATTTAAAGTCAGTGTTCGAAGAATCCACCGTTGACATTTACACACTTTACACAACGTTTTCTGAGAGATCTTCGAGTTTGAAACAACATATTGGGATTGCGTTTGACTTCGTTGGCAGCGATTTGTATTCTTTGCCACAACTCTTCACACGAACCAATAGATTCTTCCAAATAGAAAAATGAAGAGGATTGAAGTCCGGACTTCTGGGTGGCCAAGTAAAAATGCTTCCACGGCTTGAAGAAGTTCCACTTTATTTAAGAAGAGACATGTGGTTCATGCACGACGGAGCTCCACCGCATTTTTCTTGGCCAGTGCGTGCATATTTAGATGCAGTTTTTCCAAATCGCTGGATTGGCCATGTAAGCATTTTTGCTTGGCCATCCAGAAGTCCGGACTTCAATCCTCTTGATTTTTCTATTTGGTCTCGAATGAAAGATATAGTTTACAAAGAATCTATTGGCTCGTGTGAAGAGTTGTGGCAAAGAATACAAATCGCTGCCAACGAAGTCAGACGCAATCCCAATATGTTGTTTCAAACTCGAAGATCTCTCAGAAAACGTGTAAAGTGTATCAGTGTCAACGGTGGATTCTTCGAACAATTACTTTAAATCATAATTACGTATTTTATTTGTTTTATTGTTAATTGTTGTAATAACACGAAGAAACACTTGGTTTGTTTCGCTTTTAATTTTTCATATTATCAAAACATAGTGTTCGTTAAATCGATTTTTCTCGAAAACGGATCGAGATACCGACATGAAACAACAGTACATAATTAATGGAAAAATGATTGCTCTTTCAGGTTTTGAATCAAGTTTTAATTAGACATACAGGGTAAGAAGTTATTAACTAAATTTTTGGTAAAATTGGTCGTAAGTGGCGCCCTCTATAAGTAACGCTGAAATTGCAGCACGCATCTTATTTGTCACTTAAAGAAATATAGTTTCACAGATTTTCAAGTTCCTAACCTACATGATTTTAGAATAATCGCAAAAAAAAAGATTTAAAATTTTAACATTCAACACCCTGTATTTCCGAAACTATCAACTTTCGGAAAAGGCATGTTTGCGCCAATGGTCACCACTTCACGTGTAGTATCTTCAGCTTTCGATTTTCCCATTGTTAATGAATCACCCTGTATTTAAACCAAGTGTTATTTGAAATTGGACACATGCATTTATGTAAACATTGTCCAAAACCTGATTCCAAACGGATTTTAAATCTCTTTCATATTAATCAAGTTTTGAACAATATCTACGTTGATCAAGAATTGTGATAAATTTCATGGTTTAGTTAAACTGACCAAGAAATTAGAGACAATACAAATGATTATAATTTATTGGTCAATTTTTTAGATTTTTAGTAATTTAATATTTATTCAATGTTTCAAGAGGATTAGATTTCGAGATATAGGGCGTTAAAGTTGAAATATTATAAACGGATTAGAATGAAATAAATAAAATGAACTGAAAGAAATACAGTTTTAGCTAACCAACAAACATTCGACCATGTGTCGTTGTGGTTTCTTAGAAGCGGAGTATTTTCTATTAATTTCAATCATATTTTTCAAGTCTCAGCATCAATAATAACAGTTTAGAACACATTTTTATTCTAAGAGTTGTAAGCTTTAAATTTAGACAATAACTTGGCCATTTCTTGAATAATTTATTACATCAGACCATCAGAGTCTGTTAAATGTAAACCGCGTTTTACAAGGTCTCGATTAATCCATGCTGTCATCATTTATCACGTACTAACCCTTAGGAACGCCTTCACAATACTCATCCACAAATCAACAAATCTATAACAACCTATCTGGAACAAAGCGATAGATAATGATCTATCGATTCGCCTTGCTAGCCACCCCGGTTATATTTACTTACAACGTCGGCCACCGCTACCCCGAATATATTTTTGCTCGTGTGCCTGAAACAATAGAAGTGTAGAGAAACAAAACACTTTAGACTATCTGTTGGTACAATCGGGTACCGTGTATGCTTGTTTTGTATTATTTATTTATGATGACGTCATGTGGTGCACACTGCATACATTTTCATCAGCAGACAGTATGTCGTTTACAAACAGTTTTTTGACTTTATAAGAATGTGCAAGGTATGGAAAATTTACAAATTTTTTAACTTTAATATTAGTTATTTAATTTAGTATTACTTGGAGTATTAATTGCGAGTTGTTTTATTCTTACTATTAGTATACAGCAAAAATTCAATTAGATTGTATTTAAAAATGGCTACATGCAAATGTGTAATAAATTACAAACATATTTCATCGGTTGACAATAGTATTACAGGGTGATGTTTAATATTCGGCTTGATTAAAGCTTATTTAAATTCTCCTGATAAATAGTGTTTCCGATGACTAATATTAAACTCTGTGGTGATATCTCTTGCGTCTATGATGAAAAGATATCGCCGACTCTAATCAAACGGAAGATTAGTTACGTAAAGCCGTAGGAGATTTAGACACGAAGACAATCGTTTCGTGCTAGAATCCTGTTACCATAAATATGTAATTAGAATTATGACTGTCACTTTCCTCTTTGCCATCATCACGCATATCTCCATAGAAGAAGCAGTCCTTAAAAGAACTCACGAATTTTTTCTTCTAGCGATTGTATTTCAGTTCAATATTTTTTATATTGCAATGCTGTTATACAGGATGTCACAAAGACGTCGCAACAAACTTTCATGGCCGATTCTTTTCGTCTAAATAAGAAAAAAAATCCAGAAAAATATTTTTACGATTCTTTAAAGTTTGGACGTCAAACACAGTTTTTGTTCAATCCTCAGGAACTACTGAGTTATTTTTTTCAGGAAAAATTTACAGATTTGGATAGATATTGTTAGTGAGATCTTTATGTTGCTAAGTTTCCTCCTAGAATGCACCGTTCTCGAGTAAAAGTCCAAAAACCATGATTGTGTTAGCTCGTCACCAGTGAACCATGGATAAAAGTCAATTACTTTGCTTTAATTTCTCAATAATTAAAAATAGCGTGAGAGGAGTGGCATTGCCACTCAAGGTGACTTTGCCAATCCAGTATGTTTTTAATTACATTTTTTGCCTGACAAAAATTGCGAGCGGTGGTACTGTTTTCTCAACAATGACCGCGGGATGCTAATAATCACGGCTTTTAGTTGTATCACCCTGTAAATTGTGTCATCTACGCAGGTAGGATTATTTTTTTATAAACGCGTAAACAAAGGTTGTGAACAAGGTATGGGAATTTGTAAACTACTTTTATTAGGTCTACATGTAAAATAAAACTCAAAATGTTGAAACTTACCTATTTTTCTAAATTTAAAAGTTTTTACTGATTCAGTGTCGCTGAAAAAAATGTATTGGTAACATTTTCTGGTGATAATGTCATCTCTTGGATTCTCTAAAATTACCAAAAGATTTTTTTACAAGGTATTATAAGTTAACGAAAATAAACAAAATAGTTTGAATATTTTTTCTTTATTTCTGCCCAATGCAGCTAAAAATTAAAAGATTTTTCACTTTTTATCTAGTATGGATTTAAACAAAAAACTAACAATTATACAAAAGAATGTCAAAAAACACTGTAAAATTCCACCACAATACGTAATTATACAGGGTGTCACGCGACTTATAGTACAATTTTTAAGGGCATATTCCTCACAGAAAAATGGGCAAAATAGTTTATACAAACAATGGGCCATTTTCAAAATGAACCAAAAAAAATATATTTGTAAGGATAGTAGCTCTACAAAATCTTTTAGGAAAAAACCTATACTTTTAATACTTAATAACAAAATGTTAGTAATTTTTCATATCAGTGCCGTAGATATGGGAAGCTGGTGTCTATCGTGACGCATAGCTTCTACGCCTTTAATTGTCCTTCTAAATATTTATACATGAGAAAAAAAATACTCTTGTAAAAATTTTCGTATTTTCTTAGATTCTGGAGTAAGCTCCCTATTTTTTTTACAAAAGATTACAGTTTTTCAAGAGGATTACAATTAAGAGGTTAATAACATATAGGCAAGAAAACATCGTTTAAGGTCATTATAACAACAGCAAATGCAAAATAAGAAATGCTTTGAAAATCAACGCATACCCAAAAATTTCTATTATTTCTTTAATTTATTCGTGGTAATAACAATGTTAGTATGTTAGTCTATGCTTACTGTTTAATTTAAGTTTATTTGCTATTGCTTTTGTAAGTATATCAACTTCCTTCAGACTTATTTTTTGTGTTAACTACTAACACTTGTTGATTTAGTATTCAATTTTACATGCATGTTAACTATATACCATGAGACACTGTACCAAATCTAGAGTCTGTATCTTCAACAGATCTTTGGTGGCTGCACTGAAAAAAAAGAATAGTAACCGCTTCTACAATTATTGTAGATCTATGTACTGCAATTTATTGTGATTATATGTAGCTCCAAACACAATTTGTAGTAATAATCTTCAAGCACTATTTTACTACAATAGCAATGTTACTAAGTATTATATACATTGATGTACCATTTACTAAAAATTTTGTGCGTTTATTGTCACAATGTTTTATAGATATGTCTATTAAATATATTAAAAATTACCAATAAATTATGTAAAAAATACACATTTGATAATAATTTTTAATACACTGTTTTGTAANGCAAATGCAAAATAAGAAATGCTTTGAAAATCAACGCATACCAAAAAATTTCTATTATTTTTTTAATTTATTCGTGGTAATAACAATGTTAGTATGTTAGTCTATGCTTACTGTTTAATTTAAGTTTATTTGCTATTGCTTTTGTAAGTAAATCAACTTCCTTCAGACTTATTTTCTGTGTTAACTACTAACTATAACTGAGTTCAGTCATTAATATGCAATCTACAATTTATCCCAAAATTTAATACGAAAATTTGGTCGTATTTTTGTTAATGCGTATGAATAAATATTTAAAAAATGCTTAGGCGTCACTAAAAGATACTCCCCATTTCTACAGTACTGAGGATTGAAATGGAAAATTACTAGTATGGTTTTATAAATACTAAATGTAGGTATTATCTTATACAAATCCTTCATGAATAATTACAAGCCACGTGACTACAAATTTTGTTTGTACAGTAATTTTATTTCCTTCATGTCGTCAATTAAATTTCATTAAAATCAAAAATTATTAAAACAATAAGATCAAGATGACATTGAAACACAACATTCTGTTTCACGGGCTGAGATTTAATTTTTCATAAGATTCTATTCAACCAATCAGCGATCGCATTATCTCGAGTGGAGACGTAACTGTTTGTCATTGTTCATTGTAAACGGATCAATAATATTGCTAAGATTTAGGGATTTTT
Organism: Anoplophora glabripennis; assembly: GCF_000390285.2. Classification (NCBI taxonomy): domain Eukaryota; kingdom Metazoa; phylum Arthropoda; class Insecta; order Coleoptera; family Cerambycidae; genus Anoplophora; species Anoplophora glabripennis. The sequence continues at coordinate 2,866 of NW_019416310.1, read as the reverse complement.
AGTTGACAGTACCATCTGAGCAATGTGACTTATAATCATTTATGAACTTTATGACGTTTAAGCCTCGCAAATTTCTTCTAAGTCCGACTCCACTTGTTGATTTAGTATTCAATTTTACATGCATGTAACTATATACCATGAGACACTGTACCAAATCTAGAGTGTGTATCTTCAACAGATCTTTGGTGGCTGCACTGAAAAAAAGAATAGTAACCGCTTCTACAATTGTAGATTTATGTAGGTACTGCAATTTATTGTGATTATAGTTCCAAACACAATTTGTAGTAATATTTCACATTTTGTTTATAATTTTGTAGTAATAATCTTCAAGCACTATTTTACTACAATAGCAATGTTACTAAGTACTAACGAGCGTTCAAATAAAAACGTGGTCGAAGTTGGCTCTGACACATTGGACGTAGGGAGTAGCTTATAGCGACCAACTTAACCTCATTTCTCAACGAGCTGTATAGCAGCTGTCAGTTTCAATAACGTTAATGACTANTCATCTCTTGGATTCTCTAAAATTACCAAAAGATTTTTTTACAAGGTATTATAAGTTAACGAAAATAAACAAAATAGTTTGAATATTTTTTCTTTATTTCTGCCCAATGCAGCTAAAAATTAAAAGATTTTTCACTTTTTATCTAGTATGGATTTAAACAAAAAACTAACAATTATACAAAAGAATGTCAAAAAACACTGTAAAATTCCACCACTTTACAATACGTAATTATACAGGGTGTCACGCGACTTATAGTACAATTTTTAAGGGCATATTCCTCACAGAAAAATGGGCAAAATAGTTTATACAAACAATGGGCCATTTTCAAAATGAACCAAAAAAAATATATTTGTAAGGATAGTAGCTCTACAAAATCTTTTAGGAAAAAACCTATACTTTTAATACTTAACAACAAAATGTTAGTAATTTTTCATATCAGTGCCGTAGATATGGGAAGCTGGTGTCTATCGTGACGCATAGCTTCTACGCCTTTAATTGTCCTTCTAAATATTTATACATGAGAAAAAAAATACTCTTGTAAAAATTTTCGTATTTTCTTAGATTCTGGAGTAAGCTCCCTATTTTTTTTACAAAAGATTACAGTTTTTCAAGAGGATTACAATTAAGAGGTTAATAACATATAGGCAAGAAAACATCGTTTAAGGTCATTATAACAACAGCAAATGCAAAATAAGAAATGCTTTGAAAATCAACGCATACCCAAAAATTTCTATTATTTCTTTAATTTATTCGTGGTAATAACAATGTTAGTATGTTAGTCTATGCTTACTGTTTAATTTAAGTTTATTTGCTATTGCTTTTGTAAGTATATCAACTTCCTTCAGACTTATTTTTTGTGTTAACTACTAACACTTGTTGATTTAGTATTCAATTTTACATGCATGTTAACTATATACCATGAGACACTGTACCAAATCTAGAGTCTGTATCTTCAACAGATCTTTGGTGGCTGCACTGAAAAAAAAGAATAGTAACCGCTTCTACAATTATTGTAGATCTATGTACTGCAATTTATTGTGATTATATGTAGCTCCAAACACAATTTGTAGTAATAATCTTCAAGCACTATTTTACTACAATAGCAATGTTACTAAGTATTATATACATTGATGTACCATTTACTAAAAATTTTGTGCGTTTATTGTCACAATGTTTTATAGATATGTCTATTAAATATATTAAAAATTACCAATAAATTATGTAAAAAATACACATTTGATAATAATTTTTAATACACTGTTTTGTAACTATTGATACATAGTCCTGTAATTTTTTACAGAATTATTGTTTTAATTACCATTTTAACTTGCTAAAATTACTATTTTATTTTTTAAATTTTACTAAAATATATCTGGAGAGGAAGGGGGATTATTACCTTTCCAAAAGAAACGAATTTGATGCAGTTCATATACATATATTTATTATTAACAGTATTAATAATACATTTCTATTAAACAAAGAACATTGGTACATTCATATTAATATTAAAACAAACAATACACTGTCAACACGAAAATATTAAAGATAATTATTACGTTTTTATAAATATTTAAGTATCAATAACTGATAATATAAAAACGTATATATAATCGATTTCAGAACTAAATTTTGACATAAAGTTTCATGGCTTGAAGTTACTGAATACGAGTATTATTTCTCCCTGATATCGACACATATGATTTGAATCCCCATGATATTAATAACTGCTCAGGGGTCATTTCCATTTCCATTATTTAAGTAAGTACCTACGTATTAGTTTGCTAATACGTTTATGTACGTTTATTATTAACGGTTATGATATTGGTATTATACACATATACTATAGGATTTCTTTATTCATACGTTGATTGATATTATTGACAAATAAAAATCGTTCATGTCATGTCCAATAGTCCAATATGTATACAGGGTGATTCCGAACTTATAAAAAAAAATTCTGGATGTACAGGGGACCCTTACAAATACAATTTTGTAAAGAAAAAATGAAAAAGGGCAGTTCGAAATTGANCGCAAATTTCTTCTAAGTCCGACTCCACTTGTTGATTTAGTATTCAATTTTATATGCATGTAACTATATACCATGAGACACTGTACCAAATCTAGAGTGTGTATCTTCAACAGATCTTTGGTGGCTGCACTGAAAAAAAGAATAGTAACCGCTTCTACAATTGTAGATTTATGTAGGTACTGCAATTTATTGTGATTATAGTTCCAAACACAATTTGTAGTAATATTTCACATTTTGTTTATAATTTTGTAGTAATAATCTTCAAGCACTATTTTACTACAATAGCAATGTTACTAAGTACTAACGAGCGTTCAAATAAAAACGTGGTCGAA
>NW_019416309.1:717012-799123 GCF_000390285.2 Anoplophora glabripennis | reverse complement strand
TGATGTGGTTCCACGAGCCCCCAACTGGAATCAAAACGGGAAAAATAAACAACAATACAAGCAAAAAAAAATATTTGTGAAAGTTACTTTTAACACCAAAACTTTATTTTGTGTCCCTATACGTAAAAATTGTGAAAGAGAAGTTCAGTTTCACTGAATATACCCTTTCCTAATGCTCGCTTCAAATTTGTGTGAAAGTGGACAATTTTTTTTATTTAGTCCTACGATACAGGTAAGTTGTACGTGTTTTCTTACAAACCTATCTATGTTGTCTGTTATAGAACATTCCAACATGCTCAGAGTAAACAGACTGTGTACACTATGCAAAATGAGTGCCCCTTTGCAATTTCCTTGCAGAGAATGCATAAAATTATTTTCTCAGAGTAAGATCTTGTAAAAATGGCGGTTTGATTTATTTCAGGCTTACTGTTTACTGTTTTGAAACTCTGGTATTTATAAAATAAAAATAATAAACTGCTGATGATGCATTAGCAGCTAAAATATATATAAAAAAAAATTATAATTTTTTTATTTATTCTGTTTAAATTTGAAATTAATACTAGCGTTTCACCTTTCAACCTTTATAATGTAGAAAAGTAAAAATTTTGTGAAAACAAAAACCTGTTCATATCTATCAATAAATATATACCACGGTGGGCTTGAACATGACTTAAATGCGAGGTTTTAGCACTCCCGATTTTCTTTCGGCATTCCATTTTTTGACTCATAAGGTCAGAAAAAAAAATCCACCGTAATCCTTAGAGCCGATTTTGAAAAAACCGATTTTTTTCAATGGATAATGCAAAGTTCGAGAACAGGCATTTTTTTACGCATGTCCTCTTGGACTTGGAACACGCTCAATTTGGTAGAAATGTGATATCCGGAAACTCCCCAATAGAAGACCAAAGACAGNTTTGAAAAAACCGATTTTTTTCAATGGATAATGCAAAGTTCGAGAACAGGCATTTTTTTACGCATGTCCTCTTGGACTTGGAACACGCTCAATTTGGTAGAAATGTGATATCCGGAAACTCCCCAATAGAAGACCAAAGACAGACAAACCTTTTCCTGGACACAAACTAAAAAAAAATTTGCATGCGAGTTTCTGACGGAGAAAGGAATGAAGAAAAAACTGAAATTTCGATTCCTGAACTGATAATTTTAATGAAAAATAGTGTTTAAATAATTATTGTACAAGAATAGTTTGATAATTTTGAAATAATGTCTGAGGTAAAGAACAGTGATACAGAAAACAAAATTATTGGCTTTTTTAACCAAATCTACTATTGAGCGACAAGTTATAAATGAACACTTATATTCTCGGAGTGCGGTCAGTAATTTACTTCCATAATCTGGATGACATTTTTTTACTTTATATTTGTCCCACGTTATCCCAAAGTCATGGTGGACAGATTCCATGGCCTGCTCGCTAAAAAAACCCAACCCTTGTTTTGTTTTAGCGCAAAACTCGGGTACATGGAAAAACACAGTATGGACCTTTGGAGTAACACTNGATGATGCATTAGCAGCTAAAATATATATAAAAAAAAATTATAATTTTTTTATTTATTCTGTTTAAATTTGAAATTAATACTAGCGTTTCACCTTTCAACCTTTATAATGTAGAAAAGTAAAAATTTTGTGAAAACAAAAACCTGTTCATATCTATCAATAAATATATACCACGGTGGGCTTGAACATGACTTAAATGCGAGGTTTTAGCACTCCCGATTTTCTTTCGGCATTCCATTTTTTGACTCATAAGGTCAGAAAAAAAAATCCACCGTAATCCTTAGAGCCGATTTTGAAAAAACCGATTTTTTTCAATGGATAATGCAAAGTTCGAGAACAGGCATTTTTTTACGCATGTCCTCTTGGACTTGGAACACGCTCAATTTGGTAGAAATGTGATATCCGGAAACTCCCCAATAGAAGACCAAAGACAGACAAACCTTTTCCTGGACACAAACTAAAAAAAAATTTGCATGCGAGTTTCTGACGGAGAAAGGAATGAAGAAAAAACTGAAATTTCGATTCCTGAACTGATAATTTTAATGAAAAATAGTGTTTAAATAATTATTGTACAAGAATAGTTTGATAATTTTGAAATAATGTCTGAGGTAAAGAACAGTGATACAGAAAACAAAATTATTGGCTTTTTTAACCAAATCTACTATTGAGCGACAAGTTATAAATGAACACTTATATTCTCGGAGTGCGGTCAGTAATTTACTTCCATAATCTGGATGACATTTTTTTACTTTATATTTGTCCCACGTTATCCCAAAGTCATGGTGGACAGATTCCATGGCCTGCTCGCTAAAAAAACCCAACCCTTGTTTTGTTTTAGCGCAAAACTCGGGTACATGGAAAAACACAGTATGGACCTTTGGAGTAACACTGATCTGTAGATCTAGATAACTATGACTTGATTCTCGCTTGTCGACATACTACCGCAAAACTCACTCGAATGAAAAATCATTCTTCAAATTTTTTCTATTTTAACCCGTTTCTGAGAATCGTCAATGAGTATCTCCATCTCCGGTCTTAGTAAAAGGGGCAATTTGAAAAATATGCTTGTAAATGTTTGTGTGCTAGTGTAAAACTTTCAGGAAAACGTCATTTTTGCTAAATTGGGGAAGTTTGGCAACTAAAAGTGAGCGAAAGGTAGAAAAATCCCGATATCTCAAACAGTGAATTTTTCTTCGTTGAAAAAGGGTGTTTTTTCAAAAACGACTCTAAGGATTACGGTGGATTTTTTTTCTGGCCTTCTTATGACTCCAGAAATCGAATGCCGAAAGAAAATCGGTGGTGCTAAAACTTCGCATTTAAGTCATGTTCAAGCCCACTGTGATACAGCATGTCCCGTTTTTCAGGTTACCTCTGAAAATGTGAGAAGGTTGTGGACTTTACGCAAGCCATTTTTTTACAAATAGTACCCTAAAGGTTATATTCTATTAATCATTTTATTGATGTAACAGAAGCCTGGCCTACTACAATTTTTTAAAGGGGTGTTTTTCCAGAAAGAGGTATTAGGCATTTTTTATCAAAAAGATAATTTACCACGCTATTCAACACTCATCAAGATCCCCATATACCAAATTTCAATGTCGAATGTCTATTGAGTGTTTTTTTATGTGGTGCCAAACTTCGAAAAATCAAACAACTAAAAATTATAATAAGCAGGTCAAAGGTTGCCATGAAAGTGAAAACAAGTACCAGTCGGACAAAGAAAATACACAGACACTATGAATTTAACACTTTTAAATTGCGGCCACAAGAAAAATAATAATTAACATACAAAAAATGTAGGTAATGAATTATAAATATTAAATTTTAGTTTTCTCGAACTATGGACTTTTACTTTGGGGTTTTATAAAACATGACCTAATGAATTACAAAAAACAAGCTTGTGCAGCGATTACCTACTCCACAACAGCTATGTAAATTATTTTTAAATTTGAGAAGAGGATTGGAAAAATGTGTTCGATTGGAAGGAGGTTTGGTGGAGAAAACTAAAACTTAATTTAGATTAACATTTTGCAATTTTATTGTGTAGCAACTTAGTATTTATAATTCATCACATTTTTTGTAAGTTATTATTTTTATAATTAATTAATAATAATAATGAATTAATATGATTAAAAGTTTTAAATTTATAGTGCCTTTCTTTGTCTAATTAGTACTTGTTTTCACTTTCATGGCAACCTTTGACCTGCTTATTATTATAATTTTTAGTCGTTTGATTTTTCGAAGTTTGGCACCACATAAAAAAACACTCCATAGACATTTGCCGTTCAAATTTTGTATATGGGTATTTTGATGGGTATTGAATAGCCTGGTAATATTATCTTTTTCGCGATCGGTAAAAGGGTTATGAAGTTATTAATTAAATTAGTTTTATTTTTGACAACTTTGAAGACCTGTAACTCAAAAACCAAAACCTTTTTATTTAACTTTTTGTTCGTAGATCGTATTTATTTATCGTCAAACGTTGTCGGTAAAATTTGAGGACACCCTGTATAGTCGAGTAAAGGTTGGCAATTTGAAAGCATTGAACTAGCTCTTTTATCTATGAAAAATGAATCTCGCCGTGCATTAGCATTATCGATTCTTGTAAAAAATACAGTATGCTTACAGATAGAGGAAGACTATTTTGTTTTTCACTTTACGAAGATCATTCGCGTTAAAGAATTCTGCTTTCTAGGCATTTAAAAAAACGTAATACTTTCTATTGCATCCTACTTGTACCCACTAAGATGCTTGTTTTTCTCAAAGGAATAAAAACGTAAATACAAACCAAGTGGGTAGGATAAGATTGGATAAAAAAGACGTTCATGGACAAATTCGAAGACTGTGATACCCTTCATCATCCGAACCTTGTATTACATTTTACACTTCACAGCTTAAATAAATGACTGGGGAAAAATAATAGCCACTGAAACTTTAGTAGATTTTTTTATTGCAAATATAAAGCTGATTGTACTCATCATATAAAATTTTTATTTTCTTTATTTAATACTATGATTTAAATACATTTTTTTAATTCCTTAATAAAATGTCTGCTATATAAAAATACAAAGATATAAATAAAATAAATTACTTTTAGGGCTAAAATAAAATATTTACAGGGCGTTTTGTAAAAAAACGCTGCATGTTGAGAAGTGGAACATATTACTTTCAATTATGTTTGTATAAGTGGAACTTTATCGAAAATTGGTTTATAAATATCAGTTTACCTTAACAAAGCTTCCGTCATTTTGTTTTCTACCTTTTGCCTTAACATTTTCGTCTTTCTCCACCTCGTCGCACTTAAGGCGAAGGTGGTCGGGTTCCTTGCACTTCCGACAGGACTCCTTCATGTAATCCGGATTAAGGCATCGGAAAATTTTGTCCGATCCGTTGGGGATGTTAGCAAAGTCACAGAAGGGGCAGGATTCTAGGTCTTCTATACGCCTTCGCCTTCTTCTGGGCCCACTTCGAAAACATTTTGGGTAGCAGAACATTCTCGCTTTATCTAGTGCCAACACTGCCCAATGCAGATGCTACCTATATCCGAAAGCAATGTGAACGGTATGCCAATGACAGCAATGGTTTCAGATTCCGATTACCCGAAAAGGCCAAAACATAAACCAAGTGTGCCTAATGAAATCGATATGGAAGAACAATTCCAAATAGTTAAGGCGCTTCTGCCCGATGCAGATCCTAACTATATCAGAACGCAATGTGAACGGTATGCCAATGACAGCAATGGTTTCAGATTCCGATTACCCGAAAAGGCCAAAACATAAACCAAGTGTGCCTAATGAAATCGATATGGAAGAACAATTCCAAATAGTTAAGGCGCTTCTGCCCGATGCAGATCCTAACTATATCAGAACGCAATGTGAACGGTATGCCAATGACAGCAATGGTTTCAGATTCCGATTACCCGAAAAGGCCAAAACATAAACCAAGTGTGCCTAATGAAATCGATATGGAAGAACAATTCCAAATAGTTAAGGCGCTTCTGCCCGATGCAGATCCTAACTATATCAGAACGCAATGTGAACGGTATGCCAATGACAGCAATGGTTTCAGATTCCGATTACCCGAAAAGGCCAAAACATAAACCAAGTGTGCCTAATGAAATCGATATGGAAGAACAATTCCAAATAGTTAAGGCGCTTCTGCCCGATGCAGATCCTAACTATATCAGAACGCAATGTGAACGGTATGCCAATGACAGCAATGGTTTCAGATTCCGATTACCCGAAAAGGCCAAAACATAAACCAAGTGTGCCTAATGAAATCGATATGGAAGAACAATTCCAAATAGTTAAGGCGCTTCTGCCCGATGCAGATCCTAACTATATCAGAACGCAATGTGAACGGTATGCCAATGACAGCAATGGTTTCAGATTCCGATTACCCGAAAAGGCCAAAACATAAACCAAGTGTGCCTAATGAAATCGATATGGAAGAACAATTCCAAATAGTTAAGGCGCTTCTGCCCGATGCAGATCCTAACTATATCAGAACGCAATGTGAACGGTATGCCAATGACAGCAATGGTTTCAGATTCCGATTACCCGAAAAGGCCAAAACATAAACCAAGTGTGCCTAATGAAATCGATATGGAAGAACAATTCCAAATAGTTAAGGCGCTTCTGCCCGATGCAGATCCTAACTATATCAGAACGCAATGTGAACGGTATGCCAATGACAGCAATGGTTTCAGATTCCGATTACCCGAAAAGGCCAAAACATAAACCAAGTGTGCCTAATGAAATCGATATGGAAGAACAATTCCAAATAGTTAAGGCGCTTCTGCCCGATGCAGATCCTAACTATATCAGAACGCAATGTGAACGGTATGCCAATGACAGCAATGGTTTCAGATTCCGATTACCCGAAAAGGCCAAAACATAAACCAAGTGTGCCTAATGAAATCGATATGGAAGAACAATTCCAAATAGTTAAGGCGCTTCTGCCCGATGCAGATCCTAACTATATCAGAACGCAATGTGAACGGTATGCCAATGACAGCAATGGTTTCAGATTCCGATTACCCGAAAAGGCCAAAACATAAACCAAGTGTGCCTAATGAAATCGATATGGAAGAACAATTCCAAATAGTTAAGGCGCTTCTGCCCGATGCAGATCCTAACTATATCAGAACGCAATGTGAACGGTATGCCAATGACAGCAATGGTTTCAGATTCCGATTACCCGAAAAGGCCAAAACATAAACCAAGTGTGCCTAATGAAATCGATATGGAAGAACAATTCCAAATAGTTAAGGCGCTTCTGCCCGATGCAGATCCTAACTATATCAGAACGCAATGTGAACGGTATGCCAATGACAGCAATGGTTTCAGATTCCGATTACCCGAAAAGGCCAAAACATAAACCAAGTGTGCCTAATGAAATCGATATGGAAGAACAATTCCAAATAGTTAAGGCGCTTCTGCCCGATGCAGATCCTAACTATATCAGAACGCAATGTGAACGGTATGCCAATGACAGCAATGGTTTCAGATTCCGATTACCCGAAAAGGCCAAAACATAAACCAAGTGTGCCTAATGAAATCGATATGGAAGAACAATTCCAAATAGTTAAGGCGCTTCTGCCCGATGCAGATCCTAACTATATCAGAACGCAATGTGAACGGTATGCCAATGACAGCAATGGTTTCAGATTCCGATTACCCGAAAAGGCCAAAACATAAACCAAGTGTGCCTAATGAAATCGATATGGAAGAACAATTCCAAATAGTTAAGGCGCTTCTGCCCGATGCAGATCCTAACTATATCAGAACGCAATGTGAACGGTATGCCAATGACAGCAATGGTTTCAGATTCCGATTACCCGAAAAGGCCAAAACATAAACCAAGTGTGCCTAATGAAATCGATATGGAAGAACAATTCCAAATAGTTAAGGCGCTTCTGCCCGATGCAGATCCTAACTATATCAGAACGCAATGTGAACGGTATGCCAATGACAGCAATGGTTTCAGATTCCGATTACCCGAAAAGGCCAAAACATAAACCAAGTGTGCCTAATGAAATCGATATGGAAGAACAATTCCAAATAGTTAAGGCGCTTCTGCCCGATGCAGATCCTAACTATATCAGAACGCAATGTGAACGGTATGCCAATGACAGCAATGGTTTCAGATTCCGATTACCCGAAAAGGCCAAAACATAAACCAAGTGTGCCTAATGAAATCGATATGGAAGAACAATTCCAAATAGTTAAGGCGCTTCTGCCCGATGCAGATCCTAACTATATCAGAACGCAATGTGAACGGTATGCCAATGACAGCAATGGTTTCAGATTCCGATTACCCGAAAAGGCCAAAACATAAACCAAGTGTGCCTAATGAAATCGATATGGAAGAACAATTCCAAATAGTTAAGGCGCTTCTGCCCGATGCAGATCCTAACTATATCAGAACGCAATGTGAACGGTATGCCAATGACAGCAATGGTTTCAGATTCCGATTACCCGAAAAGGCCAAAACATAAACCAAGTGTGCCTAATGAAATCGATATGGAAGAACAATTCCAAATAGTTAAGGCGCTTCTGCCCGATGCAGATCCTAACTATATCAGAACGCAATGTGAACGGTATGCCAATGACAGCAATGGTTTCAGATTCCGATTACCCGAAAAGGCCAAAACATAAACCAAGTGTGCCTAATGAAATCGATATGGAAGAACAATTCCAAATAGTTAAGGCGCTTCTGCCCGATGCAGATCCTAACTATATCAGAACGCAATGTGAACGGTATGCCAATGACAGCAATGGTTTCAGATTCCGATTACCCGAAAAGGCCAAAACATAAACCAAGTGTGCCTAATGAAATCGATATGGAAGAACAATTCCAAATAGTTAAGGCGCTTCTGCCCGATGCAGATCCTAACTATATCAGAACGCAATGTGAACGGTATGCCAATGACAGCAATGGTTTCAGATTCCGATTACCCGAAAAGGCCAAAACATAAACCAAGTGTGCCTAATGAAATCGATATGGAAGAACAATTCCAAATAGTTAAGGCGCTTCTGCCCGATGCAGATCCTAACTATATCAGAACGCAATGTGAACGGTATGCCAATGACAGCAATGGTTTCAGATTCCGATTACCCGAAAAGGCCAAAACATAAACCAAGTGTGCCTAATGAAATCGATATGGAAGAACAATTCCAAATAGTTAAGGCGCTTCTGCCCGATGCAGATCCTAACTATATCAGAACGCAATGTGAACGGTATGCCAATGACAGCAATGGTTTCAGATTCCGATTACCCGAAAAGGCCAAAACATAAACCAAGTGTGCCTAATGAAATCGATATGGAAGAACAATTCCAAATAGTTAAGGCGCTTCTGCCCGATGCAGATCCTAACTATATCAGAACGCAATGTGAACGGTATGCCAATGACAGCAATGGTTTCAGATTCCGATTACCCGAAAAGGCCAAAACATAAACCAAGTGTGCCTAATGAAATCGATATGGAAGAACAATTCCAAATAGTTAAGGCGCTTCTGCCCGATGCAGATCCTAACTATATCAGAACGCAATGTGAACGGTATGCCAATGACAGCAATGGTTTCAGATTCCGATTACCCGAAAAGGCCAAAACATANACGGGGCAATTTTCGTATTTACCCCCGCACGCCCAGCCCCCGCCCCACAAGGGTTGTCAGCAAACTCTGAAACCCTCTGAAACATACGACCAACACATTAAAAATAAAATTGGCCATTAATCCGATCACGGGGGATTTTGACACCAATCTCTTCGTCTACTAAATGGGGACTCAATCAAAATCCTTGTTGACCATTTTTATGCATGCAGTATGAAACATCAGGGTGAGATTTTATGGGAGTCACTATCTACCACTTTTTATTTATTAGTTTACAGCAAGAACAGTTATAATAGGAATTTTGCTTCTATAGAAAATAAATTAGGCAAGCAAATACTGTCTTAAAAAATTTTTTACATCTGTTGAAACGCAGTGGCGGTTCGGGACATTGAAAATAGGTGAAGCATATTCATCGATTGACTAAACAGAAAAAAAAAAATTGCTACAGCAAAAATTTTCTTTTCAAGGTCAAACGGCTTTAAATGAATCTGGAAATTTTTCATTGCATTTGCAACAGTACCGAAAAACTGACGTTCGCGAGAAGGATTTTTATTTAGATTTTATAAAAAATATAAGTTTTAGTTCGGCTCGTGGACTTCTAATGATCTGGTTTAATATTACTAAAAAATTAATTTTTAAAGTTCGTCGACATACTTTATTAACACCCAGTATACAGTATGATCCATTTCAAATCGTAAATAGCTCAGTATGTGACGGTTTTTAGGTCCGAATTTTTGACACATGCACTGATTGACGTGACATTTTAACAGTAAGTAGAAAATTACTCAAAAGACAAAAGTTACATAGTGCCGATGTGTGCTTTCACCTTCGAGGGTAGCAATGAAGGCACCCATTTTAACCACAAAAATCGGGATGAATTCTAAGCAAAAATTTATCTATAACGTTTTTTCCAAAAATTTATATTTTGCGATTGAAAATGTTGATTTTTCATCTAAAAAGTGCATGTTTTTCAACCATTTTTGATAAATAACTCGAAAACCTTGCTTTTTATCGAAAAACCTATATTAAGAAAAATAATGTTTTTGAAATAACGAATTGATTTACTTCTTGTTGATTACCGTAGATGTAATAATAACCGAGTTATCACACTCTAAAGGTGATTGTTTATTTTTCGGAAAGTAAAATCGAACCTTTTACCGTAAAATAATGGTGAAGGAACTAATTTTTTGAAGAAAATGAATAATGAATATAATCTTTTTTAAAGTGCTTGGAAAGACCTTTAAAATGCTTTTTGAACAAATTTCATAGCTCAAAAACTGGCGGAGTTATGATGAAAATAAAATGGTCATCTCATTTTTTCGGAGAAAAAAAATCAATAATAAAATTATGGCTGAACCATAAAAATAGAAACTAAGCGTAATCCATGTACAGTACGGTTGACTTTATTCAGGTACTAACAATAGGTCTGCAAGTTTGACCGGTTTAGATTGCCTAAATTTAAAAAAAAATTGAAATAATGAAAAAAAAAACGGTTACGTAAATAAATTAATAAAAATAAATTAAACTCACGTGTTGGATCGGTTCTCTAACCGGGCGGGGTACCTCCATTTGTCGTTCCTCGGGCACCTTTTTGGCCTTGTCCCTGTTATCAGTCATGCCCACAGTCGGGTCCACTTTTAGTTTTGACACATTTATTTCGGCCTTGGCGGCCACCGCCGCCTCCTCAACATTCTGACTGTTTATCTTGTCGTCGCTGAACAACGAGCACCTATAAGCGAACTGTTATCATACACAAACTTTAAAGGACATGTAACAGCTTTGTTTTGAATTAAAATANCGGAGGGCACTTTGAACATCTTCTGTAACTTTGTTTTTTGTTTGTTAAAAGCTTCCTTTGTCGGTTTATTTCTAATAAAATAAAATATTTGAAAAACGAATAGTGGTCCATATCTCCGCAACCGTTACTTTGCGGACCCATGTTTATTAAGACTTCTCTGCTTATTTTGGTTCATACTATTACCTCCTGAAATATTTTACACTCTTTTTTTAACACCCTGTATAATACGCAAATATTTTTTATTTTCCCTTTCACTAATTACATAATTTATGTTTCGAGTTTTAAGTAATCTCGTTGAATTTAGTTGATTTATCGTTGAGTGTTTTGAAGCAAGTAAAAATTCTTCAATTCCTCATTAAGGGTTGTTTTTAAGGGTTGAAACCCTTCATTCATTCATTCATTATTGCCCTGTCAAAACATTTCAGCCGCGAAAACTAATTTTTGTTTTTTTTCCTCATAAAGGGTGGATTTTAAGAGTTTGAATGTTGCTACAAATCCAAAATTATTATTCAAAACATAAAAGAATGCTTATTCTATTGACATAATACTTAAATCTATGGTTTTTACGTTTTCTGCAAGAAGGGGTAGTTTTCACCCCCTAAACACCATAAGCACACATTATGGATATGTAACTTTACTAAAAACTAAAAACTAAAAAAGGGTATTTACTGACCAATTTAACTTGGGTTTGGAGCTTAAAAAAGTATTAAATCACATATGATCCGAGTTACGTTTTATCAATGTAATTTGTACGAAATTTCGAGAAAAAATATTTGTTGTTCATTGTAAAATTAATAGTAAAAGTTTTACCAATTCCGTTCTTCCTGAACGGGGTAAGCAACCTATGGAATTGTAAATAAATTGAATAAATAAAATGTACTCTTAAAATTCCTTTCACCTCTTTCGTGCTCGTTCGAGATCGAGATCATTTGTCACCGGTTACATAAATAAATTAATAAAAGTAAATTAAACTCACTTGTTGGATCGGTTCTCTAATTTGTTATTCCTCGGGCACCTTCTTGGCCCTGTCCCTGTGATCATCATGCGCACAGTCGGGTCCATTTTTAGTTTCGACACATCTATTTCGGCCTTGGCGGCTACTGCAGCCTCTTCAATATTCGACTGTTTGTCTTCTTGTCCTCGCTGAACAACGGGCACCTATAAGCGAACTGTTATCATACACAAACTTTAAACAACATGTAACAGCTTACAGTTCGTACTTGTCGTTGCTCATCCATTTGAAATGGGAGTAATCCGTCACGGGCTCTCGGCAGAGATAGCACATGCTGGCCCCACATGGGCACGTCATCTTGTTACATCCCTCATCTTTGATGAAGTTGATTCCACAGTGCCAGCATTTTCTAAAACAATAATTACTTGTTTAATTTATATATTTTCATTTCTGTGCGATATCTTATTGCCATTCTTTTAATTTATGGGGTTTGACAATGCGTGCCATAGCTCCCAAGTGTGTATGTCGCATGTTGCTTTAAAATTTTTACGTTTACATGTTTCTTCAATAACATTTGCTTGATGCTTGTTATAAACGCACACTAAATGTGCTTTATTTTGTTTTGAATTAAAAAAAAATATATATATTTTTTTTATTGAATAAACGATTGGATAAAATTGAACGTATTAAGTGTACAAAAAAATAAAGAAGTGAAGCTTTATCGAAGTTTATAAATATCAGTTTCCAGATTTACCTTAACAAAGCTTCCGTCATTTTGTTTTCTATGTAAGTCCTCGCCTTAACATTTTCATCTTTCTCCACCTCTTCGCACTTAAGGGGAAGGTGGTTGGGTTCCTTGCACTTCCGACAGGACTCCTTCATGCAGTCCGGATTAAGGCATCGGAAAATTTTGTCCGATTCGTTGGGGATGTAAGCAAAGTCACAGAAGGGGCACGATTCTAGTTCTTCTATACCAGCGGCCTTGATCTCTGCCACCGCCTTCTTCTGGGCCCACTTCGAAAACATTTTCGGTGGCAGAACACTCTGATGGAATACATAAAGAGAATTAGTAGTTTAACAAAATTAAAAATGTCCGTGCTTGATTTGTTTAATCTAGTCTAGTGTCAACACAGGTCCTGCTTTCATAATATTTGAAAAATTGCAGACTAATCTCTGCCAGTTTAGCCATTTAAAGGTCCAGGTGTCGAGTAGCAGTGACCATTCACAGATAAAGCACCGCTTTGTTTCTATTAACAGAGAGCACCGATGGAAATAACTCATTTAGAGGGAAAAAAAAAGAAAGTTGTTACCTGGACTTTTATATGTGGAAATAGTAAATAGGCTTATAACAAATTTTTTTAGATAAACAAATCAAGACGTTTCCGAGATATTAATTTTTTTCGGTCTGAAAAACTTTCTTCAAAGAAAAATTCTACTTAGAAAAATCATTGTACAGAGTTCTGCCCATGATCATTTTTCTCGTTTTTACATATACTTTTTGGTGAAATAAAAAAAATCTGTAATCACAGTTCAAAACATGCTCAAAAATGCAAAAAATTAAAAAATGACTTGCAACATTGAATTTTTCAGTAATTGTTGATAATTTGTTTAAATTAAAAAAAAATCAAATACTGTTTACACCATTCAATTGTACCGAAAAAGTACAAAAAAAAAACTGTTATTGTTTGACCCAAAACTTTTTTTGTACAGTATTGCTATAAAAATAAGTCGAATAGTGAATAAATAAAATAAATAACTTTTTTCTATAGGATCGAGTAGTGCTTATTTTTTAAAATTTTGATGAATTCATAGATATACAGTGTGTCCAAGATAAGGATGGGATAGCATTAGGACCTAGGAAACGGGTAGTTCCGGAAAAACCCGAAATTTTGTGAAATTGGTTCAATTTTTTCGGATTTATTTGAAAATAAATTACATATTTACAATACCACTTTTTTCGCTCTACACAATGGCGTCAACATATTTGCAATCTGACGTTTCGTCTTTGTTTCCTGAGTACGGCTCTGGAATGCTTTCAAAATATCTATTGGAAGAAGTCATAACAGTATAAAAGTCAATACCGCACAAAATATCTAATAATTTTTTTTACTACTATTACAAATATTAATTAGAAATAATAAAATATTTCATAAATTTGTATTATTTTTTTATTAGGTACAACTTTTTAAATTATTGATTAAAAAAAATTGGATATTTTGTGCTGTATTGACTTTTATACTGTTATGACTTCCTCCAATAGATATTTTGAAAGCGTTCAGAGCCGTACTAAGGAAAAATTTGAAATGATAAATTTTAAAATTCGTTTTCAACTAAAGCCAGAAAAAAATAAAACGATTTTGCAAAATTTCGTTTTCGGATTTCGCGTCAACAGTAGACTTTGCAGTTAATACTTTGTATTGCTGAAATCTCAAATCGTCCAAAGATAATTTATCATTTGTGCATTTGTAATTCGACTTAGATGTTTATAACAATACTGTACGAAAATAAAGTTTTGGATCAAACAATGACAGTTTTTTTTTGTTTTTTTCTTTCGTAGAATTGAATGGTGTAATCAGTTTTTGAATGTTTTTTAATTTAAATAAATTATCAAAAATTACTGAAAAATTTATTGTTGCACGTCATTTTAATTTTTTTTTGGCATTTTTGAGCAAAAAAATTATTACCGGCAGAACTCTGTACGATGATTTTTCTAAGTAGAATTTGAAAAAAAGTGTTTCAGGTCGAAAAAAATGAATATCTCGGAAACTACTTGATTTTTTTTATCTAAAAAAAATTGTGGTTATTTAATACACAGAAAAGTATACTTTCACCAAGTTTCATTAAAATTAAATTATTTTTGCGGAAATGAGAAATAAAAAACGAAAAATTAGAAGAAAAACAGTTTTTCGCATATTTCTCGGTAATTTTGAGGTTATCTTAAAAAGTGACCTGTACAAAAGTTGTAGATTTTTGCATGGTCTACAACTTTTGTATTGGATACTTTTTTGTTTGACGTCAGAAATCCCAATGATACAATTTTTCATAACTTTTCAACCCTCCAAATCAACCCTCCGCCGCCCCTGCTCACGCATTTATTTTTTTTAGGTTTATTATAAGCCTTTTTACCATTTCCACTTATAAAAGTCTAGGTAACAATTTTTTTTTCTTCAAGTGTAATTTGGTTGGACTACTATTAATTTGTATGTATGTACTACGAAAGCATGACTATAGTCCCGTCCAGCATTAAATCACACCCATCACATCTAATATTATTTGTCAGCAGAACCACTCATAAGTGAGAGAACTGACAAACGATTTAACTATTTAGCTCACGCGCATAAAATTTATTAAAAAAGTTGGGAGTGTTCGCTGTTCGAAAGAGTCCAGGCCGAACCTTCACGACTGCAACAAATTGGTTACCAAAAAAATCCGTTAACTTTCCCAGCCTTTTTTAAAAAAATTCATTAACACTCGGGGCAATTCCTATTACAGAGGCATAATAAAAAGAATTCTTAACTTAATTTTAATTATGCTTAAATGTGCTAGGAAGAGTCTAAGATAACGCAAATTGATACTAGAGCTTCAAACATTTGCAAAATACTCACCTGCAATGTCTGCACCGAAAACTCGGTTGGACAAGCAGCCAAGCATAGAAAGTCTGTTTTGCCTTCTCCAAAGGTGACTTCACAGCTTCTTATAATACATTCTCGGCAAAACCCACAACCATTTGGACAGCGGAAGATGTCTTTCGGCATGACTTCATCGTCGCAGCAGCAAGAGCAGGTTTGCATGTTGTTGTCTGCTATTGTTTTCCTCCGCTCCTCTTTATCCCTCGCCTGTTTTTGCCGGAGGTGCTCCACGATCTCATCTCGGTGAGTAATGTAGGCAAGCTAAGAAATTGTACAGTATCATTAAAGGAGACTGGAACTGTCGAATTAAACGTCTTACCTCTTGCAACAACGGGATGTTATCACAATTTGTAGGTAACCGAACAGGCTTTCTTTTAGTTTTCATAGTGGCATTCTGCTCAACGTAACTGCTCAAGACTTTGTCACAGATTAAAGACTTAAAGTTATTCTCGGTCAGTACCTTTTGAATCGTCTTTACCGACATATTATTGTACCTATTTCTAAAAAATGCGCTAGCATAATTCATTGAGCGCGAGTCCAACTTAATGCTCCTGTCGGGATCTTCAAAGATTTTTTCTGGTTCGGGGAAGAGATTTATAAAATTTTCCACATTAAATCGTGTTGTGTAATCCCTTTGTTGGGCAGAAAGTTGCTGTTTTCTGAAAATTACACAAACAAGAAAGATTTAACACCCAGTCAAAGAGAACTCTTGAAATTTATTTCCATATTAATTTTATCATGGAATAATCAAATAAGAGTTAATTATAACTTAATAACCATTCGAGCGTTTACCTCCTATTCTCCTTTAAAGTGGGATAATTTTTCGTTTCTCGATCACGATTGACAAATTCCTTTAAACCATCGCTGTCATCGGCATACCGTTCACATTGCATTCTGATATAGTTAGGATCTGCATCGGGCAGAAGCGCCTTAACTATTTGGAATTGGTCTTCCGTATCGATTTCATTAGGCACACTTGGTTTATATTTTGGCCTTTTCGGGTAATCGGGATCTGAAACACCAAAGCCACAAAAAAAAATAATTTCCGAGAATTCATAAATTCAAGATGGCAAAAAGAGCCACAAAGATGGCTACAAAAATACATATTATATAGGGAGTCCCAGAATCCCAGAAATGGTTGCATTTTTTTCTGTTGGTTATCGTGTTGGCAAAAATTAACCAAAATCTAAAAAAAAATGCCACGCATGTCACTTATTTCTTCGTTAATATACAGGCTGTTACAAATTCGCTTCTCACTACAATGATCTCAGAAACAATAAGAGGTACGAAGTAGCTTTAATGGGGGTAAAGTTGTGTAATCAGGGGACTAACATCATGACTATAAAAAATCAAGGCTTACATGATTAGTTTTTGAAATATTTGAAAAATACCGAATAAAACTTTTATATAATCGTGGATCTGCGTAGGTTTCGATATATAAGGTTTTGGAAATTAAAGAACATCACATTTTTCCGAACATCTCCGCGTACGCTTGGTGTGTACTGTTAATATTTGGGCCCTTGATTTATCAAATTAGAAATGAATATTTGCTACATTCACTCAGAAATACATCAACCAGTTGCGAAAATATGGAGAGTAGGTACCACTCAGAACTTCGTTGCCACAGAATAATTTGGAATTTGAGTAAGTGCTTTTAATTTCTAATGGAATTTTAAAATGAATAAATCGAGAATAACTTTATAACTATTTGTGTTACAAACACAAATTATGGGATTTAATAATCGAAAGTTCAAAAAATCATTGACGCTGATATATTGATTTTTTTTTTTAATAAGTTATATTAAATTAATCTATTATCAAACGTTACTTTATCGTGAAAGAATCACGAATAGCCATTAAAATTACATACCTGAAAGAATAACAGTGGTGACGTTATCAAGATCATCCCACTTCTTTCCACCACAAATATTTATGATATACTGCGGCTGCGCATCGGGGAATAGTTCTATTACTTTAAATACTAGCTGATCATCCAGCCCACTCATATCCACGCCAGTGTTTGATCCCGCAACACTCGAATCAATTGTGACATAATCTGGATCTTTCGAGTGTCTACAAAGGAATCGTGACGTCGCAGAAACTTACAATGTCAGTATCAAATAAAGTTATTCTTACCCAGGTAAAGCATTGATTACAGGAATCGTATTGTCCTTTGAAGACGTGGGTCGGATAACGGACCTGGTCGTCTCGGTAGGAGGGGCATCAGAGTCTGTACCACCTGGAGGCAAAACCAAGACAGGCTCCCTTAGTTAAAGTCTCTGGTGTAAGACGATAGTGGTATCGATCCTATTTTTTTTATCGCAATCAATAGGTCAAAATAGCGTTTTCTTATTTTTCACATTTAAAATTTTCTTAAGAGTTTGAAAAATGCGATAGTATCAAAATTAAAATTTAAAAAGCTGTGCAATTTGGGTTTATACTTCTAGCACTAAAAATTCCTTATTAACACGTAACCATATGCCCTGAAGATGTTTATTTTAACTAAATGAGACATTGGCTTGGTAGCACAGTGATATACAGGGTGGTCCCAAGGTAATGGGCCAATGTTCATGGGTAGATTCCCGAAGCAAAAATATTGCGATTTAGCCGAACTTACCTTAGTCCAAAAGTTGATAGTTAAAGAGATACAGGGTGTTAAATGTTAAATATGATTTTAGTTTATTTCCATTTATTTCTTAAAAAATGCAAATATCTACACAAAATTCTCGGAAACGGTGCGAGACAGCTACTTGCATAAAGTATACCTTTTTTGTGTAAAAAAAGTTGGAAAATAACAATTTGATACCAAAGATGAGATATCTGAAAGTACAAAAAAGTTATGTCGTTTTCAACACATTCAATCTACGGCAGCTGGCGCCCTCTACGAACAATAACCAAAATGTGAGCAAATTTCAATTCCTCTACCCAAAGAACCCCAAACCCCAAAATTTTGTGAGGATATTTGCATTTGTTAAGGAATAAATGAAAAAAACCGGAAATAATATTTTACATTTAACACCCTGTCAACTATCAACATTTGGACTAAGGTAAGTTCGGCTAAATCGCAATATTTTTGCGTGGGGAATCTACCCATGAATTTTGGCCCATTACCTCGGGACGACCCTGTATTTATAGCGATTTCAATGACTGTCATTATTTTAAAGGCGCGAACTCTCAAATTTGAAAATAATACCTTTCTCGCTGCTGACTTCAGGGTTCTTGCTAGACTTCTTCTTGCTAGACCTCGTTTCCATTTCAGATTCTGAGATAGACTTAATAACGTGACTTATAACAGCAGTTATTTCTAGAAATTAATACATTACTTCAAGCAATGGATGTATTGAATTAAATTTTACCTGGGACCGTATTGTCCGGTAAAGTATTTCAAGAATGACTTGAGCTGCTCGTAACTGAAGTAGTCGCTTCCTCAATTTGTTCATCCACAACACTGAATAGTTAAAAATAAGTGAAGAAATCTAAAGACATTTTAATAGCGTATTATCTGGTTAGCTTAACTGAAACTATATTCGTCCAAAAAATTAAGCGAGCAAAATAAAAAATTTTTGTTTCTATTTTTGAAAGGCTGTAACTTTGGGAAAAATGATCGTGTCAAGATTAAAAAAAAGCATTTTGAAATTTGAAGGCATTAGATTTGATATATTCTGACGAAAAATATTTTATGGGTGAAACTTATACCACAATCAAAGGAAATATCACGAGACACAAAATCTTTGAAATTTTTTCTAGTTATGTTTGGGTCTAAAAAAATTTTTTCTTATTAAATGAAGGTCGTTAAGCCTGATCATTTATCTTTGTTTTTTTTTTTAACTGAACGCTGAATGAAAAGTCGCCTTTTGTCTTTGACCATCGATATCTCAAGTACTAAAATGATCGTACAGCGAATCGACCAGCAGTTTTAAAAAGATTTTCATCAAGCTAAACAATGGCTTTGATCGTAATACAAACACAGTTTTCAACAGTCAAACACAATCACATTTGATTCGAAACAATGAATTTTTAATTTTTGATGAGATTAATTAATTTTGATCTATTTGATGAGATTAAGTCCAAAAAATTTAAATGAAAGTGGAATCTTAACAAGTTATCATGATTTTAAAATTGAAAAAAATATTTACAGGAATAGTGTGTAAATAAAGTTACGTAACGGTAGAATTTTCTACAAAATTAATTAAAGATTTGCCATTTTTTTAATTTTTAAGGCAAAAATCTAAAACTTTCAGAGATTACTCGTGAAATAGAATTTAAAATAGTGAGTGATATAAAAAAAAATCTTAAAATTTTAATTCGAAAAATACGCTTGAAAATATTCAATAATTTAAAAAAAAAGGTAAATTTGATTTTGTACGTCACGTTTCAAAGTCCAATAACTTTAGTTCAAAATATGATATTGCAACTTTGCAGGAGCATTTTTTGAAGCTTGAAAACTGTACTTTAAGATGCTCCGTTTATTTAAAACATTGAATTGATAATAAAATTTAAAGAAAACCAAAACAAAAAATTTTTTCTTCTAAAACCATGAAATTTGTTGTTAAATAAACTTTAATAAAGTTAAAAAAAAATGTTTTTGCTTGTTTAACTAATATATTTTCAAACTATGATCTTACAAAAATATAATAAACGAAAACAAATTTTTTTTCGAAGAAGAACGAGAATCGGACCAATTTCCAGAACTTACAATGATTCATGAGAATGAAAATTGAATATTATTTTTTTATATTTCTATTTTTAATATGCAAATACTTTTTCTTATTTAATAAATTCGTTAATTAAGAATCCCAATTTTTGCAGAACCTTAAACATCATACCCAAGTTTCTTTAAAACTTAACGAGTTGATTTCATTTTATATTTATTCAATGATCTGAAAAATCCTAAAAATATCGAAGAGGAAAAAAGTTTTAGAATTGAATTTTGCACAATATACTGTAAGTTACAAATGTTTAAATTTATTACCGATGTTGCAAAATAGCAATAATTGATGAAAAAAGGCAAAATAAACAAGTTGTTTGGATAATTTTTTTAAAATACTTTAATTGCTCCGAGGGCATTCTAATTTTAGTAAAAAAAACTTTAGAGTATAATAAATCAACACACCAAATTTCATTAAAATCGGTTCTACAGTTTTCGCAAAATAATTTTTTGAAAAAAAATTTGAAAAAAAATTTTCAAATTTTCAAAATCTTGCACGGCCTCAAATAATGCATTTAGATACTTGAAAATGTTTTCACATAGAAGAGACCGCTCAACCTTTCAAATGGTTTTTGAAAAATTGAAATCGGTTGATTAGGACGGCCACAGTAAATTTTTAAAGTCAACACTCCTTTTTTTATTTTTAAACCATTAGATTACATTTATCAATTTGCAATTTAGTTTTTTTTTAGTACTCGGAAAGGCGCTTCGTTTTAGAAAAAAAAAGTTAAATTCCGTTTATTGGTTCTCGAGATAGAAGCGGTCAAAGTTTATCGAATTTACCGTTAATTTATAAATAATTTAGCAATAATCTTTTTCATTTTTTTCTCCGAGTTCTAAGCTAGAAAACATTTTCATATCCATAAGTTATCGGCAACATAGATAAATCAGCGAAAAAGCTGTCGCCTGTAGGCGCGAAAAGTGACTCAAAACAGGAAAAGTGGGAGAGGGGGCTTTTGCTCCGAGACTGAATTCGGAGGTTCAAAATGCGAAGGTACGAAAAATATTGCATTTGACCA
Source organism: Anoplophora glabripennis (assembly GCF_000390285.2). Taxonomy (NCBI): domain Eukaryota; kingdom Metazoa; phylum Arthropoda; class Insecta; order Coleoptera; family Cerambycidae; genus Anoplophora; species Anoplophora glabripennis. The sequence goes on along the minus strand of NW_019416309.1, from coordinate 777,889 downwards.
ATTTCGACGATCTTTTTTTTTATCTGATGTCTCGTGAGCCAAGGAATTCGAATATCGTAATGCCAACTGTCTAATTTGCACATATTTTGTTATAAACAAAGTTTATTATTTATGCATTAAATATACAATATATTTTACTCTATACTATGTTGTTGCATTTTTTCAATGAAAAAATTTGTTTACGTATATATTTCAACACTCTGAATATGAATGTATTTAGTTATAATTATTACAATTATTTAATTAAAAAAAAATATTTGGAAATTAATTTTTTTGTTAAATACAAATAATATTAAGAAAAAATAGTACTTTAAAATTATAATTTTTGGGAACAACTATATTGCAAATTGATAAATGTAATCTAATTGTTTAAAAATAAAAAAAAGTGTGTTAACTTTAAAAATTTACTGTGGCCGTCCTAATCAACCGATTTCAATTTTTCAAAAACCATTTTTGAGTGATCTATGTGAGAAAATTTTCAAGTATCTAGATGCTTTATTTGACGCTGTGCAACATTTTGAAAATTCGAAATTTTTTTTTCAAAATATTATTTCGCTTAAAACTATCGAACCGATTTTAATGAAATTTGGTGTGTTGTTTTATTATACTCTCATACTATGAGTAAAATTGCTTTGAAAATGTAATGTTTAAATAATTTTTTTAAAAAGTCGGCCATAATGGATCAGCCATTTTGAATTTTTATTTTCTGATATAATATTCTTATAATATTCTTGTTCAGCGACTTTGAAAACCCCTAAAAAATATCAATTTGATTAAAATTGCTTTGAAAATTGTCATTATTTAATAAATCATTCGAAAAAAGTCGGTCATATTGGATTAGCCATTTTGAATTTTTATTTTTTAACATTATATTCTTATTCAGTGACCTCGATAACCCCTATAGTATCAATTTGATTAAAATTGGTTTGAAATTTGATATATTTAAAATAATCTTCGAAAAATCGTTTTTTTATTGTTTAAACAATTAAATAATAATTAGCGTACAAATATAAGTTTATAATTTTTTTCTATAAGCCATTTCAAGGTGATTACAAAAGGTTTTATGAAAATCCAAGGCTCTGCTAATTATTACGAAATAATGCATATTTTTTTTACTCCACTAATTATATTTAAAGGAAAATGCGTATTGGTAGATTACTGGAATAAGTTGACCGACAGTTGCAGTATATTTTTCGTAAAACATTTAAATAGATAAATATTACATAATTAAGATTCAGTACTACACATGTGTTGCAGCTGTTAAAACATCTATTCAAATTCAAATGTGGTTTGAGAAACCATTTTGAATAATTCTAAGATTTTTTATTGTTGGAACCAAATCAAATTTATACAAATTAGTAAGTAGAAAAGAAATTGTGCTGCAGTATGAAAACATGTTTCAAAATTCACAATTTACATTTTGTTTAAATAAATTTATTACCTGCTTGTCTTCACAACAACACACCCACATTAAAAATGCCTATCATATTCTAGAAATTTAAACTTATCTACTCTAGCAAAGACCAGCAAAAAATAAGCAGCTCATAAAAAGCTATCTATAAAAAGGGTTAAAAAAATAGTTCTTACTTTAAAAATGTAACATTGTACCAATTTTAAACATGAATATTCTTTATCACTCATCTTAATATAAAAATATTTTAAATAGGTACCTATTGTAAAATAAATCATAAATTATTATTAATTGGTTATAAAGAAAACAAAATGGATTTTTTCCCCACATAAACTTTACCGAGTTTATGTTGCTGTATATCAGTTGCAAATTGCACCCTTTCCCCGATAAAATAGATGTTTTTATGCACCCATTTACTGAATTTACACTTTTTTTAATATATTAAATAATAATTAATATATTAATTAATTTTTTCTTAATATATTAATTTATAAAGTAAATTAATTCTATTTTAATCAATTTCTTCTTTAGTTCTAGGTGAAATCTAAGTCTATTAAAAAAACAACCATTGTATCACAATGGTAAAATTGTTATTTTCTCCATCTTCAATTTATTTTTCAAAATTATTCGTCTGACAATCCCTTTTTTTCAGAAAGTAACATAAGGTCACTTGATTTNTATTAAAAAACCAACCGTTGTATCACAATAGTAAAATTGTTATTTTCGCCATCTTCAATTTATTTTTCAAAATTATTCGTCTGACAATCCCTTTTTTCAGAAAGTAACATAAGGTCATTTGATTTCGTAAACGACTTTCATCCAAAGGTATTTTTTTTTATAAAATATACAGGGTGTTGGTAAATAAGTGCGAAATATTTTAGGGGGTGGTTGCCGAAGTTATCTTGTGGAAAAAAGTTCATTTAAGTGTAGGTCGAAATATCGTCGTCGTCGTATCGAGGTCGTTTCCAAGATACAGCGTTTAAATTTTAATTATTTATGTATTTTTATTAATTATTTCAATTTTAAAGATATCGACTCGAAAGAGTGACCACAAAAATGCTGCGATTTTCGCCCGTTTTTTCACAATTCGCAGAGAATTAAAAAAAAATACATAAAAATTTGTTTTTGGTCACAAATTACAAACTGAAATGAGCATAGCTTTTAGTATTTTGAAAATTTAAAAAATCACCCCTACTTAGGGGTTGAAAAAAGCCAAAAATGAAGAATTTTAATAATAATAATTGATATAAAAACTATTAGCATGTAAATTATCTATTTATTTATTATTTGAATTATTACAATTATTTCTGATATTCTCTATTTTTGGGGATGATTCCACCCCTTGAACGCGCTTAAGGGTTGATTTTCTAATTCAACATGCTTATTTTAGTCATGAGAATAAATCTTTCTTTGTATCAAGAATCATTCGATAGAAAAATTTACATGCTAATAGTTTTATATTTATTGGTAATATTCGATTCTTCATTTTGCGCGTCTTTTCAACCCTTAAATAGGGGTAATTTTTGAAAATTTTCAAAAAACTAAAAGCTATGCTCATCTCAATTTTTTACGAGTAATTTGAGACCAAAAACATTCTTATTTATTTTCCTCAGTTCTCTGTGAATTGCGAAAAACTGGGTGATTTTTGCGGTCAATCTTTGAAAAATGCTTTGGAGGGATAAATGTACATTTTTCGGGTGATCCAAATATTTCTACTTGCACCAGTGACGTTCGTACGAGAATGCAACCTTTTTAATAAAAAAAAATTGGTACGCCACTGACTTTTCCCATTTTCAATTTTGATTTCTTTCATCGGATGCGCCGTTTTTGAGGAAAAACTAAAACATTTTATTGCAAGTCCTGCATTTTTAATTTCTATTCATACATTATCTTGTAGGTTGCCGTCAATATTTCTAAATAAATTACAACCATCAAATTTCGAGTCAACATCTTTAAAACTCTTTGAAATAATTAATAGAAATAAATAAAAAATTAAAATTTAAGCACTCACCCTCCAGCGTCAAGAATTTTATGATCCGTTGCGCAACAGACGGGTGAACTTCCTTCTCGTTCATCTTTGCCATTACTTGGCTAACGGTCTTAGGGTTGTGTCGACTGCGATCCCCCACTCGACCTATCCCTACCAACATTCCCTGTCCATACGTGAGCCAATCGGTGCCCTTTCAAGATGTCCGCCTTGACATTCTCGTTTATATTTGAATCACCCTCGTACGTTAAAAATTCATAATTTTGACTGATATTGGGGAAAATTAAAGCAAACATATAACACGTACATTTACTTTCATATACAATAATAACAGTAAATAGATCTATTAAAAAAAAAAACATAAAATATTAAGAGTATGACTAATTTAGAAATAAACCAATAGACTATTAAATTAAATAAAAATAAATAAAAACTGGTATACATTTCACAATTCACATCAATTACAGCCTTAATGAAAGGGTGTGGAGATTTCTAGCCTCTATTTAATATATCGGATATTTCTTTCATGACGTTTATATGTGCGTGCATGTAAACTTTAGCCTCCCACAACATGCCGCACAATTTCTCGTCAGATTTCTCGTCCATCGCGATGTCCTCTGACAACTGCGGGTTGAAACGGAAATAGGGCACGCCAATCATAGAACACCAGGCTCTGGCTCTATCGACCACCCTGCCGTCGCTCGACGTCGCCTTGAAAATAATATTAAGGCCAATTTTATTTACTGCGGACAGCTGCTTCCTCCATCACATGATTTTTCACACATTCTGCATTACATGTGAAGGAAGAAAGGAAACGGAACAATAAAATGCAACATAAAATAATTAAAATAAGTTGGAATTTTCATCGTTAGATCAGTAAAAATTACACTGCCCCACAAAATGTCCACAAATAACAAAAAAATTACAATGGAAGAGCACTAACGAATATCAATTAGAAAGATTTTAAAAGAACAGTGGGCCCGAGTGATGTCGCTGCGATTTTGTCGTAGAAGAGTACCGCAAATTCTACGTAAACGAATTTTTATGTAGATTAAAATATTCCGATTCATTCTGACAATCCATCCGTTAATTATTTTTCGCGATAAAAATACCACGGTAAAAAAATGTATTCTATTACCTGGTCTACGAGGAGTGTGCCGAGAGCAGATATCCCTATGACCAACTTGGCGCTGTCCCAGATGCTTTCCGGCCTAAAAACATCGATTTCCTTTATTTGCGTCACCGGAATCAGTCCCGTCCCGAGACTGATCACTACAGACACGGGGCAAGATTCGTTTTCTTTCCCCTTCGCTTTGAGGGCCAAGCAATGCTCATGGATCTCCGTAAGTGCGTCCAAGGTTGGATTGTTGGCTATCAAGCCGCCGTCGAGGAATCGACCAAAGGCCCTAAAAAGTGCATCACTTACTTGTCAGTTTTAACAAAAAAAGTTAAAATACAACAAAAGTGCGATGGAAAGATAGCAACGATCAGTTGGTCTTTGACGTTCATGCTTGTCACTTGTTGGGTATGATTTTGTCTACTACTGTTTCGTTTGCTTTTTTAAATTTTCTGCTAGAGTAGGTACAACATATTTATCACCACCGCATCCTCAAAGGCAACTGCCCAATAAAAAAACACTTATGGAATTGTTTCAATGGCTCCTTGATACTGGTGGTGTTGTCTCTTGCACTGAAAGTCATGGCCCAAACGGATAGGTGGATGTCAATACAAAAGGTCATATTTTAGACATTGTTACAAGAACAGTTATATCGATATCATCTACAGCAGATTCGAGAAATATTAGTTGTAGATTTCGCCCCTCGAGCAAATTTTTGTAGACGGTTTTAAGAAAAATGACAACATCCAGTTTTTTTGAATATTTTTAGCTAAGGGTGAGGAGTACGTTACTAGAAGTGGCATTCTTTTCATAATACTCATGACCGAGCTACAGAAAATTCAAAAATACAGAAATCAAATTTCCACAGTCATTTTTCGATCGATTTAGAGGGGATCATAGAAGACAATCTAATAGGATCTTTAATCTTGCCTGACAGATTCCAACGTAAGAGCAAATATGTGGTTTTTGTACGAAGTCAAAGTACAATCTGATATTTAAATAATTTTTCAAGAAACCATTTGGATGGGTAGAAAAGGCCGACAGTGTTGGCCAGCTCATACACCAGATCTATATCCATTAGATTTAAACTTATGAGGACACATGAAGAAGTTGGTATATGAAACCGAAGTTGAAGCAGAAGAATACTTGCCAGAACGGATTTTTGCAATTGCCCACAAATAAGAAAAAATCCTGCGCATGGATTGAAAATGATAATGGACATGGACATTCAATTTATCATTTGAATCTAAATTATTTTATTAAAACATGAGTTACGATTACTATGAAAACAATTGCGATAATCGCCAAGTGATAAAATTTGAATACACAATTTTAAAAAAAATAACCGTCAAACTTCCAACACCCTATATATGTACTTTTTATAATTTTTTAAAATTCGACTACGATTTTTTACCTGAAATACGTCGGAGCGGCTCCGGTGGCCCTCCCGACCTGCCATACATGCTGTTCCTCGGGAGCCGGAGGTAATTCGTAAGGAGAGTCGTGTTTCACTTCCAGTATATCGTTAGGACTGGTGTAATTTCTAAATAAATGTAATTCGACTGGTTTCCTATCTGCTAAGACCCCCGTTACCATCAATCGGGGGTATTTAATGTCCGACATCACGGTATCCACTCCGAAAGTTTCCTTCAGTATGTTCTCGAGTGCTTCACTGGAATACGGCCTATTTCCAATGAAAGTAATCTCTTTCAAGCGAAAGTACAGGCAAAGGCATTCCTTCATTGTCTTTCCCGAAGCGATACCTAAGGAAAAAAAATTTGTATCCACGTGCATATCGAAAATCAAACACTATAAACACCTAAAGCTAAGATGCCTCCGGTGCTGGTTCCCGCTAACCAATCGAAGCAACTGTTGATGGACTTTCCCAAGACTTTTTCTAATTCTAAGAGCATCTGTACCAGAATCAATCCTCTGATGCCTCCGCCGTCTAAACTCAACAGCCTGCCCTTGTTCGGAAATTTGTTTTTGTGCTTATCCGACGCCACTTCCATGGCCGCTACGGACAGCATCAAATTGAGGATGTCGCGATTAGTTGGTCCGATAACCTAAAAGCACCAGCCATTAACAAAAATTAATAAAAAATCCATATTTGGGTGAATCGTATATCCAAGGAGATTTTTGGCATTTTGGCTTTCAAATATCACTGGAAAGGAAAATTATTCTATGCGCATAAAAAAAACGTAGGCTTAACTTTTGGCGGCACAATATGTTAAAAAAATTCGAAAAATGTCATATTTTTCTTCTTATTTCATTATATATCTTTTCAAGAGTTGATTTTAGGCAGAAATGGAAGCCGAAAAAATATTTGTAATTAAATATTTTACAAAATATGACTAGTTACCAATCGAATGAATCATGATCGCCAAAATATCGCCAAAAATGGGGTTAAAAAACATTACTTTAAGGGAATTTTTTTGGGGTCTTTAAATCGGGTATAGGACCTTCATACTTGGCTCAAGAAAACTTCATGTTATGTAGAATCATCACACCAAATTTCATCAAAATCGGTTTGATAGATTTTGCAATCTAAATTTTGAAAAAAAATTTGCAAATTTTCAAAATTTTGCACAGCAAAAACAAAAGCCCTTAGATACTTGAAAATTTAATAACATATAGAAGGGCTCTCAAGCTTTCAAACGCTTTTTGAAAAATTCGAATCTGACAATTAGGAGAGCTCTGGCGTTTGTTTAAACATTGGTCGACTTTTTGTACTAATAAAAAATTAGAATAACTTTGTGAATTCAAATACCAATTCAAATGTTTTAAAATAGGTTTTAAAAGTTCTTGGAAAGACGCTTCTTTAAAAAAAAAACAGATTGATTGGTCAATTAATTACGTAGTCATAGCCAATCAAAATTAATCGTCATTTACACTAAATGTACTGGGACATCCGGGCTAATTTTTCGAAAAATACCTTTGGTATTCCGAGTACTTACCTGGTCTAAGTTTGTTGCAATACTTTTCTTCATTGGCAACTTACTTTAAAACGTGTTTAAAATTATTTATGCAAGCGAGAAATTCAAGAAAATCGTACGGGCGGTGGTGGAGGGGGAAGCAGTGTGCGGCCGCTTTGACCTGTTCAAAATTGAATCGGCGAATTCAAAACCGCGATGCGCTGAAAAATTTTTAATATCTCAGTTTCTAGAGGGCCGATTTTTTTTTAAATTCATGTCTCGCAATTTAAAAAAAACAATTAATGTATTTTCAAATGCCTATTGTTAATAATTATTGGTCTTTGAACAGTCCGATAATTATTTATCTTTAAACTTCCTTTAATAAAATAAGCGCCAAAGCTCCTCTAATTGACGGATTCGAATTTTTCAAAAAACATTTGAAAGCTTGAGAGCCCTTCTGTATGTGATTAAATTTTCAAGTATCTAAGGGCCTTGGTTTTTGCTGTGCAAAATTTTGAAAATTTACCCAATTTAAAGACCCCAAAAAAATCCATAAAAAGTAATGTTTTTTAACCCCATTTTTATCCACTTTTTCGATTTTTCCAATAATAATCATAATCCATTCGATTTATAACTATTTTGTAAAAAATTTAATTACAAACATATTTTCCTCTTCCATTTTCGCCTAAAATCAACTCTTGAAAAGATCCATAATCAAATTGGAAGTAAAATATGACATTTTTCGAATTTTTTTAAAAAATGGGCCCCCAAAAAGTAAAACCAACGGGTTTTTTTTATGTGCATAGAAAAATTTACAATTCTAGTGATATTTGAAAGCCAAAAAGCAAAAAATCTCCGTGGATATATGATTCACCCAAACCAAAACAAATACCGCCTAGTCTAAAACTATAATGGATGACAATCTGAATTAAGACATATTAAACATGGGGCGACTCAAGGATCCACTGTAAGTCCTATACTTTTTTTATTGTACGTAAATGATTTACCTACAAATAGTAATGCATGCTGTCTTATTTGCTGATGACACTACCACAGTGACTTGTAGTGAATCAACATATAATCTCTTCTCCGAAACAATTGCCTACTTTTGAAAATTAGTTCAGTACAAATAAATTAATTTTAATTATTGCAAAAACTCAATCCCTCCATTTTTGTCTTCATAGATGTGAAGTAATGCGGTAATAAAGCCGCATTTAGTTCAGTGAACCGTGGGGAGCATAAAAACGTTTAGTTGGGTAAAAAATTCATGTCAAAAAAAATCACAGGACACGTCTCCCTCGATACAAGGCCAAGGCCATTAGAGTGCTGTTCGGCGTTGTAATAAAGTGTCAGATAAAAATATCTATAAACAAGGCATCAGTCTCGGAATGTATTGTGTACCCTTTGGCTGGACTGTGACTCAATTTTATCACAAGGCATAAAATAACACAAGCAAGATAAAAAGTTTAAAGTTCATAATATTTACAAAAGGAAAACTGTCTGATAATCCTGGTAACAAGTAGTTTAGATAAAATATACATGTTTCGCAATTCTCATAATTATAAATAATTTACGGTATCAATATAAATGTATCGACAGAATGAAAACCATTACATATAAAATTTTAAACGTTTTTCTGGCTTACCTTAGGTGGTGGAATTCCTTCGTAGGTACTATTAAATTTGCAACCATCCGTGCAACCCTGCATATCAGAGGAACAACGTTTGGCACCCACTGCGTGAAGATAATATAAAAGTTTCGGTTCTTGTTCTGAAAAAGAAAAATAAAGAAACAACATTCTATATACAGTCAACCTGAGACTAGAAACGATTAAAAAAAATTACCTTTGGTAATTAAATGTCGAGGCGTTTCACCAGCATTATTCAAAATATCTAAATTAGCACCAAATACAATGAGGGCTTGAATTATTGATATATTCCCACCCTTCACAGCTAAATGAATCGGCCTATTTCCATCCTTATCGCCTAGATCTGCATTCGCTTCCCTGCTTAAAAGGGCAACGACACATTCTAGCCTGAAAAAAGTCAATACCAGATAACGCACGGTCAGCAACGTAAACGAACTTCACATCAGAATTAAAAATAAACTCTGCTAACGTCTAATAACTTAAAACGTTACTCGCCTGTTCCTTTCAACCATGACGTGAAGAGCGGTCTTTGCCTCGAAATTGAGAGCATTGATATGACAATTAACATCGATGAGTGCTTCGATAACTTGCCTCGATGAAGACCAATGTAAGGGAGTGCCGCCGTTCTTCATGTCTTTCTGATATAAAGTGTTTGGATTATCTTGAAGGAAATTTCCAACGTAGCCCGGTTCTACGTCATTTTCATTTTCGGCTTCCGTGGCCGCTATATTCACGTCGGCTCCAGCCAACAAGAGAGCTTTGACACACTCGGGTTTATCGGCAAGACAGGACATGTGGAGGGGCGTGTATCCGTTTTTGTTGCGGGCATTTAAACATCTGGGTGGTGAGCCGTGGGCAAGGACCTGAAGGTGGGGAATTAGAAAGTGGAATTTATTAAACAGATAGACAGGTTAAATTCCAAACTCGAGTTAAATTGACAGCATAACATTAGCTATGTCGAGTAAAAATACAAATCGTGAACATATTATTTTATATGTGTATTTGTGTATTTTCAAATGAATCAACAAAGAAAAATACTTATAGTTTTTTATGTATAAAGTAGAGATATAAAAATCAGATATATTTAAAAAAAAATAGATTACGACACACAAAGCAATATCAACAGGAAGTAGTGTTTACATAAATTGGTAAATCACTCAAGTGATATGTCTGGGACTTTTTATTTATTATCTACCATTATTTGCTTACAAAGGTTACTAATGGTTTAATATATTTATAAAATATTTTCAAATAATTATGAGATGAACTATAGATATATAAAAATACTTTAACTTTANGTCTATAGATATATAAAAATATTTTAACTATACATATCTTCAAAATATTATACATGAACATAATTTTAATCAAGATACGCATGTCGTCCAACAATAATTTTAATGCCAAGAGAATGTATGTAATAATTTACGCGACTCACCGAAATAATTTCCTTTGTGGTACTAGCTGCATAGTGGAAAACAGAATTTGCTTCATAGTCCAAATGCTCTAGGGAACAGTTTGCGGAAACCATTATCTGTATTGTTTTTAGGTTCTGGGTCGTAATGGCAACCTGTAATGGAGACATCCCAGTGTCTACGTCTGTGCTGTTGAGAAAGCAATTGATTTTGGGATTATTAAATGAATCATACAGTGCAAAATAAGCGGCTAAATGAGCTAAGGACCACGAAGGATGTTCCGAGAGAGTGTCGCAAATTTTCTGCAGACCGTGAATATTGCACATCTGTAAATGAGAATAATGTAATTCTAACAAACAACAATAAAAAATATAAACTGACCTCTTTAGCAACTTCTATAAATACTGGCAATTTATCTTTTAAAGTAATAAATCTTATTTCTGCTTCACTTAGATCTGTGGTCCGGTACAAACTAAAACCAATTTTGGATTAGTCGGTTGTTCAATTTAAAATATGTTTATACCTGAATATTTGATGCAATGTTTCAGTGGTTGGTCTATGTAATACAATCTCGTAGTTAGATTTAGCACCTTTTTGTAGGTTCTTAGGTGGTAAATAGAGCACAAGTCCATCTTCTCTGGAATGTATTTCTCTTGAAGTAAAGATGTCTGGTCTAGTCTCGACAACTTTGTTTGGTAATGGTTCGGCACTTAATAAACTTCGCAAAACTACGACACAAATAACCTTTAGTCAGGTGAAACTAATTTTTACTAATTGCTTAACAATTTAAAAATAATAATTACCATTAAATCCTGTCGCCAACATAATTTTTTTAAATAACAATAACTACCTAGTTGAGATTATTATATATGGTGGTAATTAACACATTTAAATACTAGAATTTTTAATACATAATAGGTACACAATTTTTATTTGATTTGGCGAGATAAAAAAAACCATAACCTTCAGCTTTCAATTTTTAATTGTGACGACACTAACGACGGTACTGTGCTGACCACCGACCAGATGACAAACCGGAACTGATTATTGATGACTGAAGCACAGAATATCCTGATATTCTGTGACTGAAGCCCAGATTAATTTGAATGAGTGAAACTAGAGAACTAGAACTACACCATACTTCTCAACATAGGAACTACACTTAAATTAACTAACAATCTCCTGTTCGAAAAACCCGTAGTGAATGAAGGTGTAAGTCGTAGTTCATATATGTGATCGATAAGTCAGAAAGTCAACCATCTTGGTTGTGCACCTTACTTTTGTCAGTACTAGCCATAGATAATATAGTACTATATTTTCTATGGTACTACTAGCAGCAGCAGCCATTGTGACAAATACTTTGTTGGTTAGAATTTTATTCAATCACATATTTCTCTAAAGTTTTAAGAACTATGTCTAAAGGTTACGTTGATGATTACGAACAGGTACAGTATTTTACTAATGTCTCATTTAAATATCTTGATGTTTAAAAATTGGTTTAGTTGTTTAGTTACACTGTAACTTATAAACATTTGTTAAAAATTCCCATGTGTTAGTGGTAAATAATTAACATAACTACATACCTACATGCTTTGCTGGAATTAATCCCATAATTCAGTATAAATTTCATTATAAACTTGACATTGATTAAAAATTAAAACTAGCAATGCTAACTTGATTGTGTGTTACAGAATTATGAGTACAACTACGATGACTATGGAGCACACACAGGTGATCCCACCTTGGACGAATACAACAGACAACATGTAAAGATGCCCGAGGGAGTGAAAAATTTCTTGATTTATTTTAGAAATAATGTAAACGAGGGTTTAATTTTCGAATTGCAAGCGTTATACGAGCACTCTTGGCCTAAATTGACCGAAGATTATTTTGAGAAAAGACCATGGCCTGAAGAAAGTGAAGTAGCTGCCCTTGTGGACAGTGATCCTGTAAGTGTTATTATTACCTTCAGTTCCCTGCACTGATACGTCTTTGAGTTTCTCTATCACTTGATCTCCTTTGTCTTTTAACTCTTCTTTGAGTTTTTCTTTTATCTCTTCACTTTTCTTGAAAAGCTGTTCTTTATAATACTCCATCTCCAAATATCGAAGTAGGTTTTTGATAACTTGCGGGTTAAGTCGCAATTCTAAAACTGTTTTATTTCATGGTTATCTTTACTTTTTGTAGTTTATCGTTATTTAATGGGTTTTATTGATAACCTCATATATTTTAATATTTGATTAGTTAAGTATCGATTTAAGCTCTAATGATCTAGAATTCAAGGTAGAATTACAGTAAATTCATAGTTTATTCATCGGGGAAAAATTTTTAAGTACATAAATCAACCAATACAGTTTTTCTTTAGTTCTGCATTTTTGTGAGAACAATAAATTAATAATAATAACTCCTTGGATTTTTCTGAATTCTATATGTTGACATTATTGACCACAAAAATTCAATTTTAGAAATCACTTTTTTTTTTTAATTTCAGGTGTTTATGATTCTTTACAAAGAACTTTACTTCCGCCATATTTACGCAAGGATTCAAGGAGGCCCTACGCTAGAGCAACGTTTCAATTCCTTCTATAATTACTGCGACCTTTTCAATTACATCCTTAGCGCGGAAGAACCCGTACCCCTTGAATTACCCGATTTATGGTTGTGGGAGCTTATCGATGAGTTTGTATACCAATTCCAGTCTTTCGCCCAATACAGGGCCCGTCTCCAAAAAAAGACACCTCAAGAATTGGAAACGCTGAATTCTAACAATAAAGTATGGAACGTTCTTTGTGTTTTGAACGTGCTGCATTCTCTCGTCGATAAGAGCAACATCAAGCAGCAGTTGGAAGTTTATGCTAGTGGTGGCGACCCTGAATCGGTGTCTGGGGAATTTGGGAGCCACTCGCTCTACAAGATGCTGGGATATTTCTCCCTCGTGGGGTTGCTCCGGCTCCATTCCCTACTGGGCGATTACTACCAAGCGATCAAGGTTTTGGAGAATATCGAGGTGCACAAAAAGTCCCAGTACGCTCACATTCCCGCATGTCAAATTTCTACTTCCTATTACGTAGGGTTTGCTTACATGATGATGAGACGCTACTCGGATGCGATCCGTACTTTTTCGTCGATTCTATTGTACATTCAACGCACCAAACAACTTTTTGCTTCGAAGACTTACCAACACGATCAAATTAATAAGCAGACCGACCAGATGTACCACTTGCTCGCGATTTGCCTGGTTCTGCACCCACAGTGCATCGACGAGTCCATTCAGCAGACCTTAAGAGAGAAGAGTTATCACGAAAAGATGTACAAAATGCAGTACGGAGACCTGCAAGAGTTCGAAAACAGTTTTGTGTACGCTTGCCCCAAGTTTTTGTCCCCGTATCCCCCTCCGATCGATTCCGTGCCCGACGATTACTCTAAAGAAGCGATTCAACATCAGACTGCCGTTTTTATGGACGAGGTGGCGCAGCAGAAGATGTTACCCACGATCAGGAGCTATCTGAAGTTGTACACGACCCTGCCGTTGAGCAAGCTGGCCACTTTTATGGCGCAGAACAACAGAGTGAACGACGGGAAGTGGGACTTGGACAAGGAGATGCAGAGTCTCATTATACATTTGCTGTGTTTCAAGCATAAGATGAAGAACGTCGTTTGGTTCAAAGGGGCTTCCGGCTTGGAGGGAAAGTTCCAAAGTGGATCTGAAGTAAGTAGCAATGAATATTTGAAGTACGGTAGTTAGGAGAGTCATTTACAGACTTACATTGCACTTAGATAGGAATCCTTGACCAGCCGTTGTTCTTGAGCTAGGCTCTGTGGGTGTGGATCCGTTATCAGAGTCCCTAGGTACACCGTGATGGTGGGTCTGCACTCACAGAGCCTAGCCCGAGAACAAGACAGATCAGATTCCAAAGTAAGGCTTGGGAAGTGCAATATAGTCAGTAATTGGTTTCAATAATAAACTAATGTTAAAAATTAAATGGTTAAAAGAATTTCTGAAATTTTTCCGTGATGGTTGACAGACTGTATTTAGGTGAAAAATGGTCGTATCGGGAATTAAAAAAAAGCATTTTGAAGCTCCAAGATACTAGTTTTTAGATCTTTTGGTCGAAATTTTTTAAGAGCTATGGTTTCATGCAATTCTAAGAAATGGCGCGATAAAAAAATTTTGCAAATTTGTCATCGAAATATCGGACTTTTAATGGAAAAGGATCGTTTTGTCTTCAATCATCGATATCTCGGCGATAAATGGTCGTACATAGAATTGAAGGGCAGTTTCGAAAACTGGAATAAATCTCCTGTAACATGTTGCTGCAACTTTTTGGAAATTTTATTTCATCTTTTATACGAATTTTAAAAAATAGGAAAAAAGGTAATTTATGTTTTTTTAGAAAACTGAACACTGTGAAGTTTTATCTCAATCTAGCAAACCGTTTCTTTGTTTCAGTCAAACTTTTGAAAAAATTAAAGGATCATGTTTTTTGAGCTTAAACACTTCATAATCATGATTAAAATGGGAAAAAAAATTTTGAGGTTTTCTCACATTTTTACCTTAAATAACAAATTAATTTAAAAAGTTGATGAACAGAAGCATAGGATGGAAAAGCTGAATCGTGCTGGAAACAATTGGATTTTCTTTTTTTCAATGTCGGGGAAGTTTTCCTAAGAATTAAAAAAAAAACTTAAAATTTCAAATTTTTTTTTTTCATCAATTTAAACATTATTAGTGGTAAAAATGTGTGAAAATCTTAAAAAAAAAGAGTTTTTTTCCATTTTAATCACGATTACGAAGTGTTTAAGCTCAAAAAACTTGAACCTTTAATTTTTTTCAAAAGTTCGACTGTTTGAAACAAAGAAACGGTTCGCTAAATCGAGATGAAACTTCACAGGGTTCTTCTGGGTATATTGAACTGTAAAAGTCATGCTTAACATTAGTCATTTTGTGAATATTTCTAATTTAACCATCAGTTTTCTAAAAATCCATAAAGTACCTTTTTTCATATTTTTTTAAATTTGTGTAAAAGATGAAATAAAATGCATGTTATAGGAAATTTATTCCAGTTTTCAAAACTGCCCTTCAATTCTCTGTACAACCATTTGTCACTGAAATATCGATGATTGAAGACAAAAGGATCCTTTTCCATTAAAAGTCCGATATTTCGATGAAAAATGGTCGTATTGAAATTTAAAGAAAATGAAATTGAAGCTGAAAAATGGACTGGGAAAAATAAATTGCAAAATCGTTTTGTCACGCTATTTCTTAGAATTGCATAATAACTGTAGCTTCTAAAAAATTTCAAGTGAAAGATCTAAAAACTAGAATCTTAAGAGCTTCAAAATGCTCTTTTTTATTCCCGATACGACCATTTTTCACCTAAATAACAACAGTTTGTCAAAAATCACGGAAAAGTTTCTTTTGACCTTTTAATTTTTGGCATTAGTTTAATTTTGCATATTTGATTGTTTTACATTCAATAGCGTTTTTTTTATTTAGGAAATTCCTTAAAATTTGCGGAAATCGTGATCTGGTAAAAACTTTTTAATAATTTTCAAATGGTAATAGAATCAGAATATTTGACATTCAAAGTTTCTCCGACCATCTTCAGTCTTAGCGAGACATTATTTTATACAAGGTGTTTTCTATTGATATACCAACTATGTGAATTATATTGTACAATGTTTTTGCTAATTTTTCAAATGCGGTTTCTATTTTTAAGCATCCCATTTTGTAGTTTTTTATTTATTAAATTTGACGTGCAAAATTAATTGACGCAAATTTAACATAATTAACAATGTTGATCACTTCCACTTATTCAGGGCTCTCAAAATTGCGAAAAATAGAAGAATTTGGAATAAAAAAAACTTGCTAGTCTTAGAAACCCAAAGAGTGAGGATTTTTAGAATCACTATTTTTTAATTTGAATTTTTTAGTGTTAAAAGGAAAACAGAAAATTAAAACAGACCCTGTATAATCATTGAATAGAATTTATAACGTGAAATAGCGACTTACAGTATTTTTGTTTATTTCAGTTGGACTTTTATATCGATAACGACATGATTCACATTGCCGATACCAAAGTGGCCCATCGGTATGGAGATTTCTTTATTAGGAAAATACTGAAGTTCGAAGATTTAAATAGGAAGCTTCATCAGTTGAAGCTATAATCCTCGGAATGTATTTAAAGTGAAGATACATGTAATAAAAAATACAATTATTTGTAACTACCTCTTGTTCCTTTTCATTTACAACTTCCCGTTCATAAGTCTGGTAGAGGGGGCAGTATGTTATTATTTCGTATGCCGCTACTTTTTTGCTAAATAAATAAATATAACGTTACTGGGGTACAAATATTTATATACAGTTTTATCACAGCTCGGAAAAGAAAAACTATTTATATTTTTTGTGTTTCGTCGAAGTTTTCTTCCTAAATAACGATGTATGTCTCGGTTTGAACCTAGTTCCATCTTTCCACTTGTATGCTCTTACGTCTTGGTCATTTTCCTCTCTGTACTGTTGCCAAGGATGCACGTCTTCAGACTCGTCTATTTCGATCTCCTGATTCCATGATTTATATCTAGCTTTCAAAATTCCAAAAGCTTTCTCTTGGGATTTTGTTAATTCCTAAAAAAAATCACATTTAACCGTTTACACCATCTACACAGTCCGGCTATTAAATTTCAAGACTGATTTTATTGTGGCGCTATCTATGTGCGGTCACCGGAACTTCGTACATCGCATATCTACCACAAAGTTATAACGTTACGCATGAAACGAGTTTTGGATAATTGAACAGCGTACAGCAATCAAGTTCTGTTTTAAAGCCGGTAGAACAGACACGGAAACGTATCAATTGTTACAAACGGCATACGGTGAGGAATGTGTATTACATCCGACTGTGTTCCTGTGGTTCAAGGAATTTCGTGATGGCCGAAACAGCGTACACGACGTCGACAGGATGGGGTTCATCACACAAGATGAACAAACGAAAACATTGAAGTTTTGCGTCAAACAACCATCAGAATGCTGGCAGACCGTGTACCATTGATCGACGATCGAACTTCAACGCTGAGCGCACGGCTTCTAGGTTTTCGTTCGTTCAGCTTGTGCGCGGACACTGCGTAGAAGCTACGTTTAAAAAGACCCTATTCTAGACCCGCAAAGTCCTTCGCCACACTATACGCCTCTAGCGAGTCGGGCTATTTCACAATTTATTTTAAAAAAACTGTTGCACAATAAAATCTACAACTAATTCATTTTATTTATGTTTTATACACTTACTTTTGGTTTTAATAACTTCTTGCATTTCTTTAGAAACTCGTCGAGAATCGACATGAATTTTTTGTTGGGTTGGACATTTTCCTCTACACAAGTTTCCATAATTTTCAGTACATAACCAAAATTCACCTGGAAACAAGCTTGGCGCAGCATGGCCCCCAGTATTTGAATATTCAAGCTGGAAATAAAATATAGTTTTTAGAGCTAGTTCCGTATACAATAACATTCTGTAAGACTTACTGGTAACTTTTCAATTTCATCTCGTCCAACAACTCCATAGCCTCCTCTTTACTTCTACAACTCAATGCCAGCACGCCATAAGTTATAAGATTGGGTTTGTAGTTTTGCTCCATCATGGACACCACAACTGCCTAAAATAGATAATTTAAACAAGTAAAAAATTTATTGGAAGTTTTTTAACCATACCTTGGCATTTTCATAATCGAAACGCATGCTCCTTTTTTTAATGAGCATATTGAAAAAATCTATGTCAGGTTTAACGTTAAATTTCTTCATAAAGGATAATAGCTCCTTCTCTGATGCCATAGTACTAGGAATGTTGTCCAACAGCTGCGTAAAGGTTTTAATATCGGGTGCGCAGTTATTCTCCTTCATATTTTCAAGGAAACTCCTGCAGCCCCCCACAAGTAACAAACGCTCCTCTGGTTTTTTTACTTCAGACAATGATATAAGACTTCCTAAATGAGGGATCCGCGCCATTAAATTTGGCCTTAGATCTTTAATATGGCTTGAGGTACTAGTCTGTATTGTAGTTTCTTGCGGAAAAATAGTTGTAGATTCAGATTCACTTTGATGAGAATTGTCAGTAGAATTTTCAGTGACTAAATTTACGTCTTCACTTTTATGAAAGTTTTGATCACTAATCTCATTATTATGTGAAAGTAATTTTAGACCGTTACTTTCTGTATGTTTTTTAGAAAGTCCATTGCTATCAGATAATATTTTATTAATAACATCCTCCGTAACTTCTATATCACCCAAACCACAGTCCCTGATACACCTTAACATTAAATTATATGTATGCACACTAGGGAATATCTTTCTTTTAATTAACTTCCGCCAAACTAGTAAGGCATGTCGAAAACCTGCGTCTTTATCAGCAATACAAGCTTGTAACAAGAAATTTATAGTGTCATCTTTGATTTTAAAACCTTTTGAGCACATTTCATCCGCCAGAGTGAACGCCGTGGCTATGTCTCCACAACGACCAAATGCTTTGATCATAGCATTGTAATTCGTATCGTTAGGCTCATAACCTTTTTCAATCATTATGTTGCGTAAGTGAGTAGCTCGCTCCAGGCCGTCTGTAAGCCATGGACTATTTGCACAAGCATTAAATAAAGCAGTGTAAGTTCCACCTGTTACTTTCAGACCCCTCTTTTTCATATCGTTATACATCTTAAACGCCTTCTTTGTATATCCAACTCTGCCACAAGCTCCAAGTAATAAGTTGTAAAGGTAATTTTCAGGTTTCACTCGATCCTCTTTTAACATTCTAACTTCTACCACGTCTATCGCTTCCTTAATTTTACGCTGCCTTATTAAACCTTTTATTATATCTGCGTACTGTTTGGTTCGAAGTTTTTGTGAGGGGCTTGGTTGCTCTGTGAAGTATTTTTCTTCCTGTACGTCACCCTCATCGATAATTTCTTTTTCTTGTGGGGGGCCAAACCTGTCCGGGTCATTTTTCAGTCGCACAAGATATTCTTTTTCTGTAAGGTTTTCATTTTCTAATTTATTTGTGGCACTCGCTTCTTTAGCATTTATCTCGTACTGTATTAAACTTTGTTTTGCATTTATATTCGATATGCTCTGGCATCCTAGCCTGTTTACATTATTATATAAAGGAATTACATTATTTATAAACTGTTTCTGTGTTATATATTTCAATAATCTTATTCTGAACATTTTATGTTGATTGTTAACAAATTTCATCAACTTTCATGACATAACCTAAATCTAAGCTCAGCCAATGAAATTTCATCTGGAAACACGTGCATATGACAATTATTTATACGACAGCATCGTATAAGTGGCTGCATAATGTACAGGGGCAAAAAAATATGAAATAGTACATGGTTCGAAACAGAGATATCACTAAATTTCAGAAACCAAAATTGTACTGGAAAATTAGTGTAATTAATTTAATAGAATGACTCCTAAGAAGAAAAATGAATAAATATGTTCATTGAACAGAAATTCTAATATATTTAATGCGCATATAGCTCCAATGATAGAGGAGACAGGAGACATACTCAAAAGAGTTCAATCATGCGAATAATGTGAAAAACAGACTTGATGCTTTTTGCTTCTACTTCCATTAGGTAGTTACTATCAATAATAATAAATACGAAATTTCGTATCGATGTAAGTATTTGCAAATAAATTCTAAAATATGTATTGCAATATACAGATTGTTGTCTTTTTTTGGGACACTGTATAAATTACACTAATTTTAGGAAAACATATATTTTCTCTTTCGTTTTAGATTTGTACTTTAAATAACTATTCAAATCATCATATATACAAATCATATTCTCTTTTATGTAAATATCATGCAGTATTTGTTTGTATCTACATGTATATTACAGTGACACTTATATTTGGCCTAACAATTTTCAGATGTATGTAATAGGTACCTATTGAGGGTAGATGAGAAATAGTGGCAATAGCAAGACCTGAATCTGTTTATAAAAAATGCAATTAAGCATTTTAACAATTAAGGAAATGTATAGTGCGTATAGATAAGTTACGCGGTCGGTTAGTTTTACTCATTGCTCATCGTCTGTGGTTAGCAGTTGATTTCAGTTAGTTAATATTTTCAGCCTACAATGATAACATTGTACACATGATGTTATTTGGTATATTACTGCCATTTCCCTATTGTGAATTTTCCAAGTGCTCAGCTTAGTCTCCATTTTGAGTTCAGTCAGATGCTACGTTCTGTGATTCAATCGATCATAATGCCAGTTTGTGCTTTTCCGTGGTTTTAAGAAGTGTTTCAATTTACCTCATATTTCATGAATGATACCGACAACTGCCTCAAAGGTTGTTTTATATTTGTATCCTAAACATTATTAAAAAGGTCATGGTTTAACATAGCATGTCTGTGTCGTCTAATTTTATGTTGCCAAGCTGCATATATTATATATAGAATCTGTGCCAAAAAATTAATTCTAAATAAAAATACGGTCCTACTAAACTGTAAGGCACAATCCAAAGGTGATTATTAAAAAACGTAACATTTACATAGAAAGTAGATTTATACGTAGATAATTATTTTTAGTTGGAAAATAATAAACAAGCGATTTTGAAACATGCACTGAATTCTTATTACTCATTTTACAGCTAATTTGAATTCATGTTTGAATTTTGAAAGAAACTATTATTTAAGTATAATATAAAATCACAATCAGATCAAAACGGTATTGAAGCAGATGGAAATATTTTAACAATAAATGAAATTAATGTTTCTTAAAATTTTGTATGACAAAATTCTATCAAGATATAACTGAAGGAATTCTGACTTCTGACAAACTATAAAATTTATCCGCTACATTGAGCTTTTTGGCAACTAACAATAAATATGACAACACACAGATACTAGAATATGAGCAAATTAATTTAATCTGAAGCATAAAATAGTGCGATAAAGATTACAATAGTCATTTAGGAAAGACACTATTTCGTGGTTTTATTTTGATTGAACAAAACGCTGCAATTTTTTTCTCAGCTGTCGCAAACTCATTAATAAAAACAACAATATACAGATATAAATACACCGTTTGGGTGTGTCATGTTTATCTAATCAAATAATATTCTCTTTGTTTTAGTCGATATTGATTATGATGATGCATTGTGTTTTTCAACTGCATATCATATTATTGGTTATTAGATCATACAACCAATATCTCGTATTTTAAGTGACCACGAATGTGCTTTCTTTGCTTTGTTTTAATACAACATGCCCTCATGCAGCATCAATCACAGTCAGAAGGTAGGTAAATATTTTCTTGCAGTGATTAAATTCTCTCAGCAATTCATGTAATACCGAATTTACATTATAAAAATTCGAGACGACATATAATTTTGATTGTTATATATCGTGAGGACATGGGCTTGCTTAGTTATGTTCATGTTATACTAAATTCGAATGTTGTTTATATGTTTACAGGTTGAGTTTTATGAATATCTAAGATTCATTTCCATTTACGTTATGTTACCATTTAAAATTTATAATCTTCTAAGCTTATATTCAAATTCAAAATACTGTATATATTTTAACGCTAGATAAGTGACTGCTCGTCATAAATCAACGTTAGTATCATGTTGACATAGTAATTAGTTTAGGTTTATTTTAATACATATTTTGTCTGTGATTTTTCGATAATAGTGTTTTTGTTTTATAGTCGAAAAATAAACGACACCGGAACCCACAAAATTGCGTGTAGTTACCTGCTCAGTCTTTGGTTGATCAGTTTATAGCTCTTAAAAACAAGGTAATAAACCTATTTATATTTAATCCTGGTATGATATAATGAATTTTTCTATTAATATCTACATATTAGCACAAAGATTTAATTGATATGGAAATTAATGTGGACAAATATTTGATGTCTGGACGACTGAATATCTTAACTGATTTTTAGGGGTCAAAGAAGAGAGAACAACCTTAAGTGCATAACCTTAAATTAGAGGAAAGTGGGGTAATTACGCTCGGTAACAGAAAGGAACCATTCAAATGAGGGATAATGTCCAAAATATCTACCTCTTTTTGTTATTGTGCATAATATAAAAAAGTAAACGGCAAACAAGGATAAAGCCATATACAACATTATTGAATTGACCTCAAAAATCCCAGAAATTAGAGTCTACTTAAAATTTATAACTTTTAGTTGTATTTAGGGGGGAAAAAACGAACCAAACCTTTTAACTTGCAATACTGTACTTCTAATAGCTGTTTTACATTGACAATTTATTGATGAATAAATTGACGAAGTTCTTCATGAATTAATTCACGAATTTATTGGTAAACAGTATGGTTTTACACTGCTACAGACTTTATCAAGTTTTTTGACCAACCAATCAAAGAAGCAAATAAATTTCAAAAATGTCACCTTTCCACTCATAATTGTACCCATATTATATGAATATTAGTGTTTGTAAGTAACAAATCAGTAAAAACAATGCAAAACTAGTACGACGCCACACAATTATTTACATATTCCAATAACATAACCTCATTACTGATCTGAGTCTGGAAATCTGTTGGGTTGGTACCTCCGAACTTCACGAAGAAATTGACGAAAATTAGAACATGCTCTAATTCGTCAAGAACTTGATGAATAAATTCATGAAGTTATTTAACTTTGACAGCAGATTTGGTGCATTACACTTGTCCAATTTCTTGATGAAGCGACTTCATCAATTAATTGATCAATAAATTGTCAATGTAAAACAGCTTTTATATGTAAAACTTTGACACCAATATTTCGGATTTATTATGACTCTGTTTTATCTGACCATACAATTCGCCCGAATTGTTCTAAAGCATTTTGTGTGAAAATTCGCTTTTACATAAGTCTGCTTACACATAAATTAATAACAACATATCCATGTATTTACATGCCTTTAAATAATCTTAAATTTTACAAAAAACTTGCCTAAAACTTTCACGCTGTTATTGTTGTTTGAAAAACTGATGGACTGAGAATTAATTTTGTAAGTTGACGCAAAAAAAAATCACTATATCTTGATAATCACTTTCAGCCATGTTGAATGCGGATTTGGGTTTATTTTCTCATTTTTTCGCACCTTCTAATATACCGAGTAGTTTAACAAACTTTTGAAATTCTTGATTTAGGTACTTGTGCAAAAAAACAAGTAGAGTCTTCGGGAGATATGGTACAAGATGCAGTAAACGATAATCTGCCATCTGTATACGAAAAAGGAGGTTCGTATTAAAATTACATTAGTTCTATTATTTATTCTAACTCATGATCATGCACATCTCAAAAAAATAGACAAATAAGTAAATCTAAGTCGCGAGTAATTTTCATTAATTGTAGTTCTTTTCCCTAATTATTTATCCATTATGCTTTTGGGGGAGATTACTATAAATTATATGCACAGTGACAAGCAACTTTGGTATCTGTCACGCAAATCTTCACGTCAATCCGTGCAGACGAAATCAATCGGAATTTATCGCCGTCTTCAAGCATTAATATCCTCTGGGCTTATCAGAGATTTTATCTCATCTCGGGACTCTTGATTCGAGATGTGCTGTTAATTGATGTTTCCACAACGATCGAGCTGCAATAAAAATGTTCAGACTTCTTGTGGTTCTGTCTTTAATATACATTAATTGTGCTACAGATGGCCCGATCATAGGGATTCTGTCTCAAGAGACGTACTTGGTCGCTAAGTATTTTTCCGAGGAACATGACAGTTACATCGCAGCTTCCTACGTGAAATTCCTGGAGAGTTCTGGTGCGAGAGTCATACCCGTGTGGTAAATATAATATAATTCTTTTTACAAGATCTTCAGAAACCGGTAATTAATTGCATAAGTAAAAGAATTGTTAATAAAATCAGTTGCTGCTGTCGGGTGAAACCATAGACCTTATAAACTATCAAAACATATGTGAATAGTTGCAACATACCGATAATACAGATAAAAAGATGGTTTCTACCTTTGCTACAACAGGAACTGCCAGAAATGATTTCTTGATATTTGTTACATTGTAATATTTTGTATAAAGTTTCATTTTCGACATATCAAATACTTTTTTAATTCCCAGTGTATATTTGAAAGCAAATACTTCAAGTTAAGTAAAATTATTCTAGGAACAACAGTTTTCTAACAAATTGCTGACGAGACGAATTTGATAAGTCGTAAGATCAAAATATCAATCTGCAAATTGTAAGATGCCAGTAAGGGTGACTTATTTTTGCTTAAAATATCACATTAGGGACTTGTTAGGCCGATTTTTGTTTTGTTACAGGATTGGACAAAACAAGGATTACTACAGAAGAGTCGTAAATTATACAAATGGGTAAATATTTATTCACATAGAATTACTCTTGCCTAAATCCAAAAATATCAACTTTATAATATTGTTTACATTTCCAATGGTTTTTCACATCAAATTAGTTGGTTTATCTGTATTTTTTAACACTGCCGTGTCTACTGAAATGTTTATTTGAATGTTTATAAAACTTCCAGTGTACAATGTAGCACGATAATTTCCAAAATCTCCATTGGCTATACAGGATTTAATAGTTTTACTTGACTAAATGATCAAAAACTATGTTTCACACATTAGGAGTTAAAAAAACTTTGAAACTTGAATGTCACGGAATAAATAGATACATATATAGATAGGATACCTACATATATAGACATGTATATAGGTAGGTACATAAGGAAAAGTATATTTCACTTGGTGTTCATTTTAAACTTCAATTTCGCAGATTTAAGTTTCCAAAAAACGTTCATTAATCTAAATCACGTTTAGCATACATATAAAACTGTCTAAAACCGTCCTGAAAGAATTTGATTATTTTTAGATCATCTAAAATAGACCCGTTATAAAAAATTTCTAATCCAATTCATTCAGTGAGAAAATGCTTACAAAATAACAAAAAAATAGAAATTCGCCTACATAAAATATACATCAATACAAGGTTATTCGTGTAAAACCTAACCTAACTTAACCTAACCCAATCGTAAAACCTTATAAAAATGTGTTTGTTTAGCCTCAATACATTATTCAGCTGATATATATATTATGGACGTTTAAAAGAATAATTTAACTACCTACTTTTAATAATGTTCATTTTTTCAACCACAAAAGAACGGTTGATTTCCCAACATACCACGAATTATTGTCACTGGGAAAATACGTTTTAAAAACGTATGTGTACTGGATACTAATGTCGATGTTAGGTAATAATTACAATACAATTCGGTTTTAGAATTCTGTTTCCTGGCGGTGGCACGTACTTTAACGAGTCCGGAGGTTATGGAGAGGCGGCTCAGACGATCTACTCGCTAGCTGTGGAAGCCAACAACAAAGGGCGCTATTATCCTGTGTGGGGTACCTGTTTGGGAATGCAAGTGCTAGGATTCGTGGCCGCTGGGGAAGATATAAGGGTGGATTGCTCGTTAAAAAATAAGGCTATACCCCTGGATTTCGTGGAAGGTATGAGCTTACTTTGTAGGCGGAATAGAATGATCAAAGTGTATATAAATAGTATCCAAGAATATTATACACATATTTTACGTGGAAAGAAAAACGTGTTTTGCTATGAAGATGGCTAATTATTCCAGTTTCTTTTGCATCATTTGTCACATCAGAAAAATTATCCAACAAAGTAATTTGAATTTTAAACAACTAACCATTTTTTTCAATCTTATCTCATGCCGAAACAATATTATATCTCCTTTATTAGTGTTGCTTTCCTTGTGATTTCAAAGCTTTTAGAAAACATAAGTTTTTTAAGGAACTCCTGTATATTTTTACATAGTTGGATGAAACGCTTACATTCGATGTGATTTTTTTTGTCTCAATCTAGGTAAGTTATTTTTGTTTCAGGATTTGAAAACAGCAGACTATTTAAAAAAGCACCAGAGGATATAATATCGATCTTAAACAAGTACAACGTTACTTTCAACTACCACAGTTATTGCCTAACAAGAGAAGTTCTAGAACGAAATGGAATCTTATCGGATTGGAAAATATTATCCACAAACAAAGACGAATACGACTTCGAATTCATTTCCTCCATGGAATCTACGCAGTACCCCATATACGGCGTTCAGTTCCATCCCGAGAAGAATCAGTTCGAGTTCGGAAAGAAGCAGATTCCTCACGACGATGAAGCTGTGAAGATATCGCACTATTTCTCGGATTTCTTCGTTGATGAGTGCAGGAAAAGCCCTGGAAAGTTTCCAAATGAAGCAATGGAGAAGGAAGCTTTTATATACAATTACAGTCCTAAATATACAGGTCGTGCCAATGGTTCCTTTGAACAAATCTACGTATTTGACAAGGAAGATTTCGACAAAGTCCAGTTAACCTGATTATTTTTATGATACTCTATGTGATGATTACTATTATGTAGTTGTAGTCTATTACCAAAGTTTGGATAATAAATTCTATTTAGTTTCTTCTGTTTTTCAGTGGCATCCTCATGTCCTTAATAGAAGCATACTTTTTTTTTTACACAAGTGACCTGGAACTAAATAATATAAAGAATACAACTGTTTCATTGCCATTGACATTTGTTTCAGAGCAAATAAAAAGCTAAAAGTCTTATCTTTGGGATTTTTTGTACGTTATTCTGATACACCCCGTATATTATGTCAATCACATTTTATTACGTTCACGAAGACGTCTAGGATTCTACACTGATGTGTGATTACCATAACAGGGGCACATGTTTACAAACGTTTAGGGACACAACCACTCGAAAAACAATCGGATGCGTCCCGTAGAGAAGCGGAAAGATGCCAGCAACACCTACAGGATCCACAAGGGTAGGCACGATTCAAGGCACGCTACGAATATTGTCCTCGTGCAAGATTTATCGAACTGTTGCCTAGAAACGGATTTATAAAATAACGTTTGTATAATATTTAAATCCATACACGTTGGTTTGTAGGTATTAGGTATATTAAATACTAAAATCTACTTATACTATCCCTAATATCGCTATTTAGTAGTAACATTTTATGATGTTATTTTTTTTATTCATGTATGAGGAACAAGGGATTTTGTTACGGTTTCTCTATATCTAATATACAGCTATATTCATTGATAATCAAGATCATCAGCCACAGACCTGTTTCGAACTTGTTGGTTCTCATCAGTATGACATTGACGAATGATTTAACAATGCCTTTGCGAACAGGAAAATGATAAATATCGAATCAATCTATGTCTGTCACTTTCCTTATGGTTGCTTTGTGAGATATACCAAAGTGTTAAAAAAAATCAAATAAAAGTGAAAATATTTTACTTGAAAATTAATTCATACTTAAGTGGCAGTGGCAACTTTGAACATAATTCATGTGCTACTGTGTGAAAGCAACTAAATTATGTAAATATTATTGCGAAAGGCGCAAATTAATCTATTTTCAACGCTAATTCAGAGAAAAATGGATGAGTAAATACAGTAAATTAATCGAAATCGACTTTTTAGTTGATTGATAGTGACATTTTTTTTTAAGGAAATTGATACGGGTCTATATCGAGGAAATTTATAGAGAAGGAACGCTAAACACTCGGTATATTCAAGACAGACTTCTTGCAGAGAATGTGTTTCCTGAAACTGACATGATCAGGCAAATAAAGATCCCGTTTTAGAAACTTACATAACAAATCTAAATGCTTATGCGGCACTAGTATAATTTTGTAAGAAGTTGCATGAATACTACACAGAGTATTTATTAAGTACTTGTACAAACTTTAAAGGGTGAATCTTTGACTAATTTTAAGATAAAAAGTTCATATGAACATGAGTCATCAACGGCTTGCTTATTGAGATTTAGAGCGTCAAAAAAAAATTTTTGTTTGGTTATTTTGTTTATATTTTTGTTCAATATAACATTGCAATTTAACGAAATTCGGGAAACGTGATAATGATGATGAGAAACTCAAATATTTACTTAGTTACATACCTATTCTCTATTCAATTTTATGTACAAACGCTACACGTAGTATTTGTCGTTGACATCAGCCGTTTTGTAAAAAAACGGGTTTAAAGTTAAACCTCAAACCTGCGTTGGTTAAACAAGTGAAAAATGTGTCTTTTATTCATTGAATTGTGATAAACTTAAAACTGTTATAGTTAAGACTAAAGGATAAACTTCATATCTAACAAAATACAGTCAATTCAATTAAATTATTGTTGTTTTTAATATGCGTGATCGTAGTGAAATGTTCCAACCATATAATTCTAGACGTAATATTTCTAAGAGCTTCGAATTTTATTACAACTGAGCAAAAATAAATCCGTATGTATTTATAGGCGGTTTATTCAATTTCCTTGTAGGTGTATATAAAATCCCGAACTCTGACCTTTTTTTAACAGCTTAAGCCTGTAACAGGAGCGAATAATGGATCATCAGATTGCAAGTTATTAGCGCCTTCACACCTCATCATTGAGATCTCTCGGAATAGTATAATAGAATTAATTGTTCGCGTCGAGATCTTAAGCTCGTAACAAGCACATGTTGCTTCAGGTGCCACGTGGCCTTGCCAGAACAGCCGCTTCACATTTTGCGGGTGATAAGCGACGTCTGGTTATTTTTAAGATATTTCTGGGAATGTCTCGAAGAAGTTAGATCGATATATTCCCGTTAGTCCAACCAAATTACACTTGGAGGAAAAAAATTGTTACCTGGTTTTTTATAAGTGGAAATGGTAAAAGGGCTCATATTAAACCTAAAAAAAATAAATGGGTGGCAGAGGGGTGATTTGGGGGGGATGAAAATTTGTGAAAAATTGTATCATTGGAATTTCTGGCGAAAGTTGAGGTCAAACAAAAAAGTATCCAGTACAAAAGATGTAGATCGTGCAAAAATCTACAACTTTTGTAGGGATCGCTTTTTAAGATAGCTCAAAATTTCCGAGAAAAATGCAAAAAACAGTTTTTTTCTGATTTTTCCTTTTTTATTTCTCATTTCCGCAAAAATAATTTAATTTTAACGAAGCTTGGTGAAAGAATACCTTTATGTGTCTTAAATTTGTGGCTATTTATTTTTCTCAGAAATTTGAGGTTATCTTAAAAAGTATCCTCTACAAAAGTTGTAGATTTTTGATGATCTACAATTTTTGTATTGGATACTTTTTCGTTTGACTTCAACTTTCGCCAGAAATCCCAATGATACAATTTTCAAAAACTTTTAAACCCCCAAAACAAACCCCCCCCAACCCCGCCTAACCAATTAATTTTTAATTTTCTCCGTTAATAAAAACCCCCTTAAAAATTCCAACTAAAAAAAGCCAAAGAAAAAATTTCCTTTTTTTCCCCTCTAAATGAGTTATTTCGATCGGTCTACGTCGGGAAGAAGTTAGTACAACATGTGCTTGGAGGAGAAAAAATGTTGCTATGTTTTTGTTTATTAAAATTATAAAAATCAACGTCGAATGTCAACAAATGAATTAAAAAATATATTAATAAATTCTCAATATTCTGTAATATAACCCTTTCTTCGTATCGTACCTTATGAAACCAGTATTTCAGTCCAGATCAGAGGTTCTGTTAAATCGGTGTAGTTATCTGTGAACTGGACATTATTCACGTACGTCTTGTCTCCACAAAACTTCAATGAAATGTCAGAATCAGAATTGCCTTCCTCGTCCAACCCCAAGCCCATGCTCAACAAAAATAAGAGGTCTACCTCGGGCTTTAGAATCTGGAAGGAAGGTAGTATCCAATGTTATAAAATCAGTTGTTTGACACTTCACTTAAATTAGATACCGATGAACTAGAGGCCAAGTTTTTTGACGCT
Organism: Anoplophora glabripennis; assembly: GCF_000390285.2. Classification (NCBI taxonomy): domain Eukaryota; kingdom Metazoa; phylum Arthropoda; class Insecta; order Coleoptera; family Cerambycidae; genus Anoplophora; species Anoplophora glabripennis. Next base: position 747,576 of record NW_019416309.1, on the reverse strand, counting down.
CTCTACCAAGGCAACACACAGGTCGTGGAAGAATGTATCAACTTAGGGGTGGACCCCAATGTGACCGACGACGATGATATGACCCCACTTCACCACACAGCTATATGTGGTGATACACCAATGGGAAAGATACTAATGTCATCTGTCAAAATCGACATAAACAAAACGGATCCTGACGGGAATACAGCTCTGATGTTCGCCTGCATATATCGACACGAGGATTTCGTGAAGGAACTGTTAAACAAGGGAGCCGAACCTGAAATAGTAAACATGAAAGGACAAAGAGCGTTGCACATGGCTTGCACTGGTAATAGTTTGAAAATAAGTAATCACTTAATAGCGAATGGAGCTAATATTAACGTATTGGATGCGTTTGACAACACTCCGCTGTCCATAGCTGTAATTGACCATGGTTCTATACCACTGAGCGTGATGCTGTTAAAGAAGGGGGCCAATGCCACTTCAACAAAAAAGTTTCCTCTATTTCTAGGTGGGTACCTTCAGGAAGAGGTAATTTGGATACTTAATAAGGGCGACATCATCATACTCTAAAAATCCAAAAGTTGATAGTTAAAAAGATACAGGGTGTTCAATGTAAAACATTATTTCAGTTTTTTTTTAATTTATTCCTTAACAAATGCAAATATCCTCACAAAATTTTGGGGATTGGAGTGCTTTGAGTAGAAGAATTGAAATCTGTTCACATTTTGGTTAAAGTTCATAGAGGCAGTAGATTGAATGTGTTAAAAACGACATAACTTTTTGTACTTTAAGGTTATTTTTCAACTTTTTTTGCATAAAAAAGGTATACTTTATTAAAGTAGCTATCTCGCACCGTTTTCGAGATATTTGAAACTTCCAATGCTGTTGCATTAAATTACAATTAAGTACCTACAGGTATTATTAATTTAGCGGTAAAGTTTCTTAAGTAGGATTTGGACGAAAATCAAATAACGTCTTCCACTTGTCTTATTGCTGTCATTTGTATGCTAATTTCTATTAAGTATTATTCGTATCTAATTAAAATTACATCTTAGCTTACAAAATAAATTGTATACTCGTATACGTAAATGTGAGATAGAATGACTAGGTTTTCGTTTTTGGAGTTACATGAAATCAATTGTTTATGGAGAAACTATAAACACTTGAGAAGAACTTTAGTAGCAGGTTTTAAATGCTGCAAAGTCATTTCGCATTAAGGATTTATACTTTAAAATAAGACAATATTTTAATAAACGTGTTGATAAATGTATTGAAGTTAGAGGTGAGCATTTTGAGCAATTATTGTCAAAAAGGCATATTTTTATACCAATGTTTACTATTTTACTGTGCATTACAATATTTAATTCTAAATAAACCCTTGTTTTTGACATTTCTAAATTATTTTAATTATTTCAACTATTAGCATTGGAAGTTTCAAAGCTAAATATCTCGGAAACGGTGCGAGACAGCTACTTTCATAAAGTCTACCTTTTTTATGTAAAAAAAGTTGGAAAATAAGAATTTGATACTGTCTTCGCCTCCGTTTTCTACTGGATTCTTGTTGCGCGATTTTTTCGAAGCCGCGACTAGTGAGACTCCTGGAAGGCGTAGAATTTCGTGTTACTTTTTTTTGTAAAAAAAAAATCACATAAACTTTCGAAAATGGTTTGATATTAAAATAATAGTCTGATTTATGGTTTTACCGTGGTCCGAGAGTCAGTAGTCGATTCGTATTTATATGACTGTCACTATCTTTATTTTATTGATGACTGATGACAGCGATGTCGCCGTATTTTCACTGTCTACGATGATTTTGTATTTATTTTACATTAGATTTAATGCAAAGTCTCGGGTTCGGTGACAATACCAAAGATGAGCTACTGCAGCTAGCGCCCTCTATGAACTTTAACCAAAATGTAAACAGATTTCAATTCCTCTACTCAAAGAACCCCAAACCCCAAAATTTTGTGTAGATATTTGCATTTATTAAGAAATAAATGGAAATCAACTAAAATAATATTTTACATTTAACACCCTGTATCTCTTTAATTATCAACTTTTAGACTAAGGTACCACCCTGTATATAAGTGTTCTACACAATGTTATTATTAGAAAAGTATAGTCGCTACTTCATAAAGGTAAATTATTAAAAAAAAAATGAAAATAAAAAAGTTTGGTATGGCGAAGAGATATTCGGGAATTTATTAATTAAATAGTTGTGTGTTTCAGTATGTTCTATGCACTCGTATATGTTTTAGTATGCTCTGTTTCTTGTAGTAAATTCGGGAATTTATTATTTTAACTCGTTTTAACACGACGAGGTTCCCGAATAGATCATTTCTATTAAAAACCATTTAAAAAGAGTACCTAACGAACGATTTGGCAGACATCAAAACTTTCAAACCGTTTCACCATTTCAGAATGTGTACTAAACTGCAACACTATGGCGCGACTGAAACTTATAAAAATACTGCTTTGTTACGGTGTTGACATATATTGCGTACATCCCATTTCTAAAAGGAACTGCCTTCATTTCGTGGCAATCACGGGTTACCTTCCTGCTGCAAAAAGTTTATTAAAACGCGGAGAATCGAATTTGTACTCTACTGATCTTGCTGGTAGGACTCCCCTACGTATCGCCTGGGATCATAGGAATTTCGAAATATATAATCACTACATCGACTGGTTCGAGAAGGATGAGTTGAGAGCTACGCTCGAGGATGATATCATCGAACATTTGTATAAAATATTCGATCAGAAAAATGAATGAGGTACAAACATCAGTAATTCATATTCATAATTATGATAAATTAATGATATGTCCTAAAACTGTTTAGAAAAATGTTAATAAATTAACAAGTAGACTCGTTTTTTTTTTTCTTTTTACTTATGGAGACCATATTCAATTTTTATCGTAGCATAATTTGCTTAGCTGGACATGACTAGTGTTATAAAAAAATTGTACTAGTACTAGTCGTCACAGCATGTTAATTTATTTAGTACCTGAAAGGGTAGTGCTCTATGAAAGTTATAAAACTAAAAGCATCATTAAAGGGCATTCAACGTTGCACGAATGTTGTGTTTGATCCAACTTTACACCATAAATCAATTAAACTTTTCAGATAAATTCAAGTCACAGCTGCTTTTTTGTTGCTACAGTTTAATTGTTTTTCTTTCTCATAAGTAGTTGAAAAGTAATCAGAGGTAACAATTACATAATTATCGTGAATGTAAAAGCTAGTCTTGTACGATATACAACAGCTAAAACATATGATAAATCTAATTTCTGGAAATAGCTACAGAAATTAATAAAATCGCCTTTAAACCTAATTGTATAAGTGGTAAGGGCAAACATTTACAAAATAGGTCTGATGGCAAAACAAAATAATCGTAGCATTTTCAAACAACGAACTAATTAACTTGATTGGCAATTCCAGAATCCTCATTACGATGTTTACGAGGGTTGTTTACGTTACCTCGACATTACGGGGTTTATGCTGTATGGTTGGCCCTGGTCACGGCCTATTACTATTATTTTCTAGAGACGTCTCTAAATATATTCGCTAATTATGTCACAAGGAGACTTTGAAGAAGATGTTGCGAATTGGCAAAAGTAGGCTGCTTCAACGATATATTTTCCAACTTGTTATAGCAACATATTGATAAATCATAATTTAAATTTGAATACCCCCTTAACTTATCACATTAGATTACGTAATAGTTGCTACGATAAAATCTCCGAACCATGTAAAAATCGACCAACATCCCTTCTTATGATACGACAAAAGTTTGCAGAGGTAATGAACGACTGACAGTTCTATTTCTGTGCAGCACGTTTGGCTACATGCTTTGTTAAGGCAAAAGGGAATCTCGAATGTCAGTTGCTTAGAGACATCAATAAAAAGGATTTTATTATATTTATATACTTAATTGAATAAGCAGTCTATTATGTCTCCTGCGCATTACAGTGGAGAAAAAAACATGTTTTATAAAATATTGCCAATAAATAAATCGATTTATAAAGAGCTGATTACACAAAAAATAGGAGATAACTTAAAAACTAGTAGAGATAGGTATAGGGAACCCTGATATAGTTCGAAAAAAATAACTAACTATAATAACTAACTATACTAAGTACTAACGTTATTACATAACGTTTTATTGCCCAAAAATTCGGAACTGAGGTGAATATTTTTGCACGCCAGAGCACTTTTGTCATATGGCTTTCCTCATAGCAATCACTTAAAAATTTAAAACGCAGAACAGATATTTACTCAGTCAGGACGAACATTTGCCACTGAGCCTTACGGCTTGTCTGGATGCTTTCAAATTCTGCGTATCTGCTTAATTAAAGTGGAGGATATTTTTCGGGCGCCTCCAGAGGGTAATTATGCTGTTGAAATTCACGCTCGTGTGACGTGGATGTGTATACTTTTGCAGCGCCCATTTTTTACGGACACGTGGAGCTTTTTATGGTTTGTTTACGTTTGCTTTTACCAGCTCTAGAATTTATCCGATAAAAAATCGTCCATTAAAAGTTATTAAGGAGTTCGAGGCTATAAATACGAATTATGCTCCTACTTTAGAGAGGTCGTAAACAGATTATTTAGCGGATCCGTTAAGGGGGGGGGGAGGGGGGGATTTATTACAGTTATTTGGGCATTAAGTTAAAAGGTTGCGCAATAAGGGGATAATAAGGGCGGAAGAAGTAGGCCAATGAGTTGATCAACGTGAGGATACTTTTTTATGAACATAGATTTGCCTAACCAAAAATCTCACAATGAAAAAAGAAAATAAATACAAAATTTCAAAATCTTTTGGATGGAGGTTTTTGAAATGCCTAAATCCTGTTTAACAGCACGAATTGATTTAGGGTACGCATAAAAATATGCCAAAACATTACCTTCATTTAAATTTATCGGCTTTGGCAAAATTCTATGTGCAGAAATTCGACCATGTTCTAATTGATTTCTTAATATTCTTCGTATAATGTGCCTGCTCATTGGCGGTAAATGAGGATATCTCTCATTAAATACCTTGCAAGTCCTATTTATTATCTTGTGGTGCTCTCCATGAATAAATAATAAAATAATGTCAGCATTCGAATAAATGTTAACTTTTTCCATTCTTTAACAATAAATAATACTCAAATAAACATTCGTTCTCGTGTCGCTATATCATAATGAGAAATTAAATGTTTTAACCTTCAGAAAATATGATATTATAAACAAAGCAGCATGATGCTGTTGCTAATGCATATTCTGGTATAAACAAAAGTTGCTAAATAGCACGTGTCGCGCATGGATAGTAGTAGGCAAGTTGACGTAATTTATACTAATTTTCAAAAAGCTTTTAATCAAATAGATCACAATGTTCTGCTATTAAAATTAGAAAGGTTTGGTTTTTCTAATATCTTATTGAAACTATTTTCATCTTACTTGTCAGACAGACAAGTTATGGTTAGATATCAAAACTTTTCTTCCAATCAATTTTTTGCAACGTCGGGTGTGCCCCAGGGTTCTAACTTGGGGCCGCTATTGTTTTTGTTCTTTATTAACGATCTTCCGGATATGGTTTGCTTTTTGCTGATGACTTTAAATTGTTTTCTACGATAAATTCCCTCTCTGATGGTAATTTCAACATAAATTTTAACAAGATAATAATTTCACTGTAAAATCTACACAAATCGACATTCCTTTTGCTCTTTTTACACATTAAACTGTTAATTTTATTATGTAAAATATATTATTTGCAGGATTAATCTCTTAAAATAATATCACAAAATAAATGGTAAGTATATTATTTTTTCTGATGTTATTTCAAAAATTTTAGTTGTTTCTCGTTAAAAATCGTTAACTGCTGCTGAGATATCCCGTAAATAAGCAAATAAGTGCTTTAAGGATTTATGTTGTTCTTACAATCTGATGTTTTTTTTTTCGCAGAATATTTCGGGAATTGAACATACATGTTCATTTCTCGCAATCGTCCTTCCTACAAACAGACAAGCATATGCATAAAGCAATACAAAGCAAGTATTCCTCGGCGACCTCAACAAAATACATCTTAATCCTGTAACAGTGGCGTGGGTAGGACGTCAAGGACCAATGTAGTCTGGATTGTCCAACTGCATCCGCTTTCTTGTTAAACTCGACGCATAGGTCAGTACTCCTTGGTCGGTGGGCGACGGATAATTTTCCACTCAAATCAAGGCTTGTTGTGCTATAGCACAATTTTCGTTAATTTAGGCTACTTTGCGGCAGGGGGACTCGTTATAAGTCATTAAGAGGATTACGACTGAGGTCGTGATTGCTCCGATAATGATATCGCCTGGGCTGGGTGAGTTCTAAGAAAGTAGCTACTCTTCTGTCTGAGATTAATCAAAAACATATTTTTTTTGTCATACATGACTTACCAGTAAGATGAAAATGCAATATTCATCTTCTAAGACTAAAAATATTTCAAAATCTAAAGAAAATTAAATAAAATAACGGAAGAATGTTACTTACAATAGCAATGATTAAGACAATACTTAATTACAACTTGTAAAAATAGAATTTCTGATCTATGTAGATGTAGTGTTGGTAGCGCATTTGGTAACGCCATTTCTAACACATTTTTCATTTTGGACAGAGTACCTAAATAGAACATATCTTCAATCTTCATCTCTAATAAATCTACAAAATGTGACTTTTTGAAATAAGAGATTCAATTTATATCTAGCAAATTAATAGAGTAACATTAAACTACTTTAAACACATCACATATTAAAAACTTTTAAGTAATTAACATGAAAAATTCTACATTATATATTTTATTTAAAATAAACGAAGCATTTTTTCACCGATCATACAAATTCACAAGATTACAAGAGGTGCATAATTATGTATCTGACGTTTAAGGAAGCATACGCGCAATTAACGAATATACGTAGGTATGATCTTTGAAGCTACCTCTTATCAATTCAATTGTAATTCGTCAGTGAATCACGTTTATGCAGCACGTGAAATTATATCGGCGAAGACGGTAATTATTGATACTCGCTCTTACTTAATTAATTTAATCGGTGAAAGAGCAACGACGTCATATCGTTCTCTAAAGGACAAGGGAAACAAACGACGAACTGCTTTAGGGTTAAGACCAACACGTGAACCCAGCGGCACGTTAACAGATCGCCAACTTGATCAAAGTTTGCCGTGTCGGAAGTGAGACTTGTTGCAACAATAGCTTTGTAAAGTGGGTTTCACATAATTAAGTAGGTATAAACTTTTAGGGATCACTCACAATGTTAGTCCTCAGTCAGTTTTTGCCTTAATCCAGTCGATCAGTTTTTCGGTGGCGTACAATTTTTTTTTACAAAAATTGGTAACGGTGATATCTATTTTTATTTTTCTGTAGTACATCAACTTTGTTTAGACCAACTGGTGGATTTACAGCTGTACATGCACCTATTTTTTCGAATAAGTTCTAAATCATCCCGTATGTAGGTATAAAACTAATACGTAAGTTATAATCTGCAGAGTTATTAAATACTAACCTTCGCCAGGCCGTCAATTCTTATCTTAGACGGCGATTGGTGCAGTTTACAAAAGCGTTATAATTTGGTATCATGCTCTTAACATCATATAACGTCACTTCAATACTTCAATGAATCACGATTGACCTAGTGGACGCCTGAGGGCTTCGTATAAGTCATCTGTAATCTTCTACTTCGGCTTCTGTTTTAATATAAGATTCAAGGATAAAAGCTTACACAGAAACGTCTATTAAGATTTTCGTTTCAGTTTAATAAATTAATAATTTAACGAAGAAACTTTTAAAACTCGATAAAATGGCGAATGCGCTAGTGTAAATCCTTGTTGTGAGTGATTTTATTTTTATTCTTTTATTCGTTCAATATGGATCGAATCTTAATTGCCTATGTGTGTTTTAACAGTGTTTTACATTTTTTAGTAAAAGAAGTTCGCCGAAAATGGTTGTAGATTTAGCGGCATCTACAATACATTCTTTATGGAAAGAAATATTGTTTTAAAATATCATTTTTGACGCTCTATCAAGAGATCCATCAAATTGAAGTGCCTTTTGTGATTGATAATAGCTAAAAACAGTCTATATCATTAGAGTTGATTGAAATTCAATATGAAATTTGAAATTTTCAACTGGAATAAAGATATAACCGCACCATTCATTGAAAAATCTTTGACGCACTGACTGGGGGTGGGGATGAACTGGTGCATTGTAGCCTAGTTTTAGGCCTGCAATTGCGTAAGCACTACGTCAGCGACCCAATTTATGGACATTGCACTGACACTAAAATTCAATCAAGGCCTTCTAAGGTTTAGGTGTATCCCCACATTTTTGTTAAATAGTACACAATAACTTTGAAATTGTCTGTTAGATATATTGTGTGTAAATATACAGAGTGTCCCAAATTCGTACGGTTAAAACAAAAACATGCAGCTAATAAATAATTCCGGACACAGCTACATAAATAAAGACCCCTTGAAATCTTGCCCTGGATTGGACTTTATGAAAAACCGTAATGGCAAAATGAGAATTGTGGGAACTAAGCACATAAGAGAAGTAGGTTTATAAAACATATATAAATATGAGAAAGGAGGAATATGGGTTACATTTCTGTCGGGTGTTTGCACAATCATACATGTGTGACTTTGTTTTTTCTAAATAAAAATAAATAAATATTGGGAAGGTCACAAGGAGCACGTGGTAAGTAAATATACGATCAACTTGTTCAGGCGACGTAAATATATTGAATGTGGAAAACGACTTATTCTAAAAATAAGATGCTTATATTAATAAAATGAAATGCATATATGAATACAACAATATCTTTCGTGCCTATTTAAGCGTAAGCGGATATCAACGTATCATTATAAATTTTCCTGAGATAGCATATATATTAAGAATACCTTTTTTGGAATGGCCGTAAATTGTCCACAAAACGATTTAGTTAATGAAACGGCTTGAGTTGACGTATCAGAGATTAATTAACTCTAATAATTTTCTTAATTTTCATAGAATGGACTAAACAAATAACACATTTTTTCTAATGGCACTTTTCTCATTTTTTCCACCAAAAAACGTTGTCGTATGGCCATGACATTCAATTATAAAGCGAATAGAACTACTAAATCTATATAACAAAAAGTAGATCGTTGATATCAAACAATAAAAAAGATTTTCGGTAGGTGGCAAGTTCTTAAACAAAATGCGCTGTATACAAAACACAAATTGTCTACTGAAAAGTATAAAATGTTGAGAAGACAACGTCAAAATTACTGTCAAGTTCGAGTAGCAACTTCACAAATAAGAAAAATACGCATTGAAGTCAAAGAGTCCGTTCTGTTACCTTTGAAGAAGACAGGAATTTATAGTATTCTATCTGGTATCCACGCATAAAACTAATGAATGTAGAAAAGTATATCATGTCACTTCACTATAACGTTACATTACCCATCGGCATGGCATAAAACTCCACCGGGACAGGTCAGAGGGTGCTTCCCACTGCGATTTGACCTAGTTCCATTCAACTCTAAGTTCAGCGGGTGAACGAAGCTGTAACCTACGTTCCGTAAACAAACCCATACCGCACTGGATAGCCGTATAAACGGTATGTCTGATTAGAAATTGCATAAATTTCTCAGCCGATGACGTCTGGCCTGTGTTAATTTTGAATGGCGTTTGTCGCGGTTGACACAGATATTAAAAATTTCTTGATTCGTTTGAATGTAACCTTATGTTAAATTCGATATTCAGTAACAAACGAATCTAGAAAACGCTGTTGGAATCGGTTACGTCTTTTTATATTTTTTCATGTCACTAACATTTCGCAGTTAACAATAAATAAGAAAGTTTGACACAAACATTTCTATAGGCACAGAATTTTAAACAGGATTGTGATAAATTTTTTCACATTATGTATACACTGTTTTTTACTACAAACAGAGAAATAAATAGGACCGTAGGTATTATTTAAGTCCACTGCAATAAAAGTAACACATTTTTCTGTTAAAATAAGCTAAAAATACATTCTATATATTTTAATTGTGACAGTTTCTTGCACAAAATAGAGGACCGCAATAATATAATAATTATTGCAGGATACAATTTATTTTATAATAATAATTTTTTTATTCTAAATTCAAAGACACCTTCGCTGTAGTTTTCTTGTACTTAATGACAGTAACAGTAATTTATTTTATAATAGAATTAGCTTCTATATTTATCGCTAATCTTTTTTTATTGCGTGGTCGTGCTGTACATTCAATAGGCATTCAAAAGTACTTAGTAGAGCTATTAATATCGACACGTGTACAGCCTCCTTAAAATATTCCGGGACATTGTCGATTCTGTTTTTAATTAATTTTCTGTATTAACTAAATCCCTTTTGTTTGGAAATTACAATGCCAGTCCGATAAAGGAACAAAAGACTTCGGTGAACTTATCGGGATTCGACCAATATAAGGCAAAAGTTGTCAATTGTTAAGTCAATTGGTGGAAAATATAAACCTACAACGAAAAGTTTGTATACTGTTTTCTGACCTCAATTTTGTTAAAAGTAGATGTACCGTATTTTTTAAAGAAATCAATGAGAAAAACACATTATACACAGACACTCTCAAAATATTGCGTTAGTAACACTTTACGAGTATTAATTTCTGATAGACATTGATCTTTTATTTGTTTTTATCCAAATATCTGGGAAACGCTTTACACCAATTTGAAACAGGAGTCCTTTTCATTTAAAATTATCAAAGTTTCCCGAATTTTCCAGAAGAATTTTCGTCAAGACCTCTTCCGAATCGCGCATACAGTAATTTCATTTCAACAATGTTCAATGTGTTTCAATATTTCTCTTAAGCAGAACTTTTCCTTTTCCGCTGACAGCTGTTACCAGTCTCCAAAGATATTACTACCTACTGTTAAATTGACATTCTGAATAGAACTTTATGTGGACAGGGTACTTTATTTGCTGCTAAAGGGGTATGCTAAAGAAACAGTTTGTAGACAGGCTATTAGTCCAGAGAACCAAGGGTATAAACTTGGGCTGCAAGTAGGAAATAGCTCAAGAAACAAAAGTTATATAGTGCCGATGAGCGCTTTTGTCCAGGGGGTGGAAAATAAAATATTGAAAATAACCCCAGGAATCGATAAAGCAATCAGTTTTAAGCAAAAAGTATCTTATGAACATTTTTCGATAAGTCAATATTTTGGTGATTGAAAATGTACATTTTTTATAAAGAAAAAGGCGTTTTTCAGTTGTTTTTCTCGAATAACTCGGAAAATAGACATTCTATGAAAAGAAAAATCACGAAGAAAATGGAGATATATAAAAAGAAAAAGATTGTTTTTTTTTTTCATTTATGTAGGTGCAATAGGCGCTGAGATACGGCTGACTGAAAATAATTTCATCACCGCCAGAAACAGAACATTTTTGAATACTTTAAAAAATCATTAAAATGAACTTGACTTTAAGTCATTAGCATAAAAATTAACAGAGTTATGATCAAAATAAAACTGTTAAGTCGATTTTTCGAAAAAAAAATCAGTTAAAAAACTGATTAATTTTTCACGAGATTTAAAATTAAAGGCAATCCCTCTACAATTTACATTTTTTATGTGCTAACAATAGATTATACAAGTTTAAGCGGTTTAGAATGCATATTTTTGAAAATATTACGATTTGTTGAAAAACAAAATTTTCAATTCCAAAAAAAATTACATATTTTTGAAAATAACTTTAAAAATAAAAAATATACGAAAAATATTCAAGAGTACAAAAGAAGATCCTACCTATAATATAAGTACATTTAAAAAAATCATAAAAATATTGTAATTTCTTCACTTTTTTTTGTTGTGTTTGCTATATTTGCAATAATTATGTTGTATTTTTTTAAATAGGTATATCATTTGTAAAATTCAATTACGAAACTATTTTTCCTCTTCAGTTTTTCTCTAAAATAAATAGTTTTTGAACTGTGTTGAAAAAAAGAGAAAAAAATTGAATTTTTTCCAATTTTTTCACTATTTGTTTAATAATAAGTTTAGCACACGTCTTGAAACACGCGCATAGTAAAATTATGTATTGTTATATCATTTTGGAGCCATTAAAACAACAATTAGCGATACTATATAAAACATCCATGCATGGGTGTTTTGAAACAGATCCCGCCTGGTCTAATTGGTATTGTTGCAGCATCCAAAACTTATTTTTGAATTTATTTTGATTACTGGTAGTTTGAAAAATATTTTAAATGTTTATGCATCAATTAATCTTTGCAAATATATAATAACTGACAATACCTAAGCATATCATCTCTAATTTATAGGCTAACAATTACATCAACAGGATTCTGCAACAGCCAGCTCCTGCAGGATTGATTACAGATTACAGTTCTTAGACGACCTCGATTACTAGGTCAGTTCTGACGTATTTTGCATAGTTGTTTAGGGTGGACGACCTCACTGCACACAGCTCTGTGACGTCATGTTTTAGAGCCAAGACAGGGCCGTTCCGATGCAAATGACAATAACAGATGTCGTGTATGGGGTGTAAGCACCTAGATGCATGTGATGTCTGCCACTGACAACTGATAAGGATCGATATGCCATTTTTCAGGATCCGTTATCTCTGTAGACGCATTCAATTAATGATGCATGATGGGCTTGTTCAATCGATGGCACAGTCTTGATTACATTCAGTTGTTAACTTCGAATGTTTGTTAAATATCTGGCCAACTTTCTTAAGACAAAATAATATTTTTAAGGTAAAATGTCATGTTCGGCGACCTGTTCCTAATGGGTTCAACGTCCCTACAAGGCCAATGTCGCGGTGTATGTGCACGTAGGCCGGGATAATCTGCTAGTTCATCCATATTAATTCGAGCAGCACCTCAAGGAACACCACGTTTGTCCCCAAGGGATGTTATATTACCCCACTTAAGAGGTCAGGATTTGTCAGACAGACCTTTCGACGGATCCTCTTCGTCCCACAACGAGATATCAAAGCGAGTTTAGACGAGGTTCATTGAATGTCAGACGGGGATTTGCCCAACCCACATTCGAAGGATTTTATCAAGAAAAAAATTGTGAGTGAACGTGATTCAGAATTGTCTGCATAGAAGGAGAAAATTGAATGAGAAATTGCTCTGCTTTAGTAGTAGACTGATTTATTCTTTTCGGTAATTTCTGATAAAGCTACTGCTATTGCTCTCTTATTCTAACAAAATTTCTGAGAAAATGGACTGTCTATTTATACATACAGGGTGTCTGGTAAGTATATGGCATACTCTTGGGAGTATACAGGGGAGGACCAAATAATCCTAGTTTGTCAAAAAAAAAGAATCCTTGTAAGGTGTAGAGTACCAGATCTAAATCTACTGGAGTGGATTAAAAAATAAACTCCAGAACCTATTTAAGTCTATTGGTACATATTTTATTATTTATTAATATATTCATTTATCGGTATTCATATCAAAGTTAAGGCATTTTAAGGGAAAGTATAGCTATAAAAGCTGTGCTGCACTAAAATCAGTTCTGTTGAATATATACACTTGCTCGTAAGGACTCTTGACAGAGATACCCGTATACCTAGGATTATAGTTATATATCAAACTCTTCTTCTCCAGTTCTTCGCTGGGGAAAGTATTATTGTTCTTTTTGGATTCTTCTACAAAGAAACTAGCGAAATACAACGACACGTCTACAGCTTCTTTAGAGTGTGGGACACCCTTTTTCTCAAACTCGAAAGGGTTCTTCTCCGGGTGGAACTGTACTCCGTATATGGGATAATTCACGGATTCCATGGCTGAAATAAATTTGAGTTTGTTGACGTCTTCGTTGGTGGCCAATATCTGCCAGTCGTTGAGAATGCCATTTTTCTTCAGAACCGTTTGGGTCAAGCAATACCGGTGTTCGTTGAACGTGAGGTTCTGGGAAGAAAGCAACTCTAATATATTCTTCGGGGCGTTCGAGAACAGTCTGCTTTTGCTAGAGGCTGCAATCAAACACATTGATTTGTGAAGACTTAAGCGAACATAAAAAATTATTCAGATTCCTGATTACCTAACAACAACAACAACTACTACTACTATTGTTGCTAATTCAATTTGAGGCACTTACTTTTTTTAAAATTCAGGGGCACGGAAGTATTTTTCAACAGACAGTCGACACGAATGTCTACCCCAAGTTGAGCAAAAGGCAGGACTTGCATGCCTAAACAACACCCCCATATGGGATAATAGATGCCTTTTTTATTGGCCTCCAACGCTATTTGATAGATTTGTTTCGCCGCTTTGCCATAGCCTTTCGTTTCGTTAAAATAGGTACCACCACCGGGAAACAGTATTCTACAAAAGAAAAATTATTAAATTTTGTAAGTTTCTATTCAAGTATAAAGCACGTTAGAGTATTTCCTTACTTTATTTGAAAGGTGTTAAGTTAATTATCAAAAACAAATTTCAAAATTTTCTCTATGTGGTAATGAATAGTCTTTGTCAATACTATTTAATAGGACGTAGTGGAAATATCGCTTACCCATTAGTATAATTTATTACTCTTCTATAATATTCCTCGGACTGTCCAATCCTATTAACAGAAGTAGAGAAATTGTTAATATATTACATTATTATATGAAACTACTATAACATAATGTCTACAAAATAAGCGAAAACCATTTAGTATAAATGAAAATTGTTGAAACCAAAAACACAACTAGAGTTATTATGAAATTAAATTGATAATTACCTAATATTTTATAGTCATTCACAATCTTTAGTTACATTTAGCGACTTTTAACTGTATTAATCCTTGAATTTCATTAAAGCTACATTAGCAATGCGATTGAACAAGGTTTTATGACTGTATTTTATGATACAAAGTCGTCTGTAAAACTCTCCGATTTTTTTTTGAATGTCATTACTGTTACTATTTAATATGCTTTAAATGGCAAATAAATTATGATTAATTAGCAATACATTTCATGTTAACGCATATATTACATTGTGTATCCGTCGCCCCAGTATCTTTAGAAAATATTTACTTTTCCCTTGAATAACTAAATATTATATTCCGATAGAACACTGTAATCAAAGCATTGTAAACAACAACAAACGTCGTTATTAGTAATGTAATGCTGAACATCACTCGATGGTCGAAAATGAGCAAACTATTTACCAATATGCATTAATTAGGTGTAATTACTGCGATATTTTCTACATTGTAGAAGAAGAATGATTAAATGCGTTCGATATACGAGGTCTGTACAGAAAATAACCGAATTTTTTCAATTACGTGCTAACTAAATTTTTTAAATGTACGATTTTCTGGAACAATGCTGCAACGTAAAATTTGAGGAAAATTGAAGAAAACTTTCACGGAAACGTTCCAACTTTTTACACAAGCTTACGGAGTTGGAGCTCTGGGTCGTACCCAATATTACCAAAGTTTACAGAATAAATATTCTGTAAACTTTGATATTACGAACGATTTTCTCGATTTAAAAGTGGTCGTCAATCAATTGAAAGTGATACTCGACCGGGAAATTTTGGCTGAAAAATTGAACATGCATCCAGATTTGCTGCAAGCATGCAAGATTTGTTCCTCGCTTGATGACTGAACAACAAAAAGAAAATCATGGGGACATTCTAGGTAATACAATTTATTTAAATTTTCAGTCTATTCAACATCTCATTTGTCTAATGTATACAAAGTGCTTATTTGTTTATGTTTATCATTGTGATTTATGTGATAATAAAACATTACCAGACTGGAACAACTCGACCTCCCGCACTTTCTATATATTTAACGTACGAAGCAGTGATGTAGCTGTCATAGTGTTCAGGAAATAAATGCTGCACGATGTAAGTTTCTTCCGAGAGTATTCCAATTATTGGTGTATCTATACCATAATTTACACTCGCGTACGATAAGAGGATGACTACAATTTTAAACATCGCGTATGGGATTTGGCCGACGACTGCTTGGCATAACGTTGTGCAGCAAATGATTATAAATTATCTTATTATTCAGCGTATATCAGTGACATTTGACTTAACAATATTAATAAAATATTTACGTGACCTGGAAGTGTTCGTTTACAACATTTCTATATCTTTGTTATATGATATATTAATTTTGGGATCTAGCAAACTATATGAGATACAAAACGGTCAAATGAAAAAAGTTTTAAATAATATCTCATCGCTTTTATTTCTCTTAATTTCTCTGGCGTAATTTTTGACGTGCATTTTTTTACATTGTATGCTTTTAGTATCATTTTTCGCGCATTTTGTTATCTAAGACTACACTGACTCGTATAACTCTCACTATTTGATGGCACTGATGAACTAAACTTAATATAACTACGTCCAAACCAAATCAAATCTGTAACTTAACGAAAAAAATCCAACTCCTCATTTTCTTATTATGCCCGTATGGAAGAAAAACAAGCGATAATTATAACCGGTCTCGTTATATTGATAGATTGCGTGGTGACACATGACACATAATAACATCATCTTATGTCTGTCTTAAGTCGGTAAACAAGATCCAGAATAAGATAGTGATGAACTTCGGGACCCTGAACGTAGTCGGGTGAAAGACCTAGACCTTGAGTTTCGTAATTATGACTCCTCTGCGAATGTCAAGTTTCGCCGGCTTGTAGACCTGGAAAAGCGACTAATTACCAAATGATAATATTAATATAGTCTTAATTACATATTTTTCGAGTCGCTTAACATTGTGTAACGAAGCAGCTCGCTTGGGAAAACACAATTTCGCCAACGTTAATTTACGAAAATGGTCCAGAGGGTTTTGACCTTTTATTTTCTTTATTTATTACCACTAACTCGATTTCAAGGGCAAAGCCTTCATCTCAAACATTTAAAGCGATTTTGTCAACTTTTTCTCAGAGCCTAGTTGCTTGCAATGTGATAATGTCCAGTGCATGCCATCGTCGATGACTTCCGGTCACAATGCCCTTCAACTTTAAAACATCCTTCCTACATCTGCAAACATGGTTGCAGATGACCTTCTATAACTATGATCCGTATACGTCTGTGGAATAAACAACCAAGATATCACTACGCGTCTATGGGTATACAGGGTGGTCCAATTAAAACAGTCCACCTGAAATATTTTCAATGCAACAGGTTTTTCCGGAAAACCCCGCAACAGGTCGATTTTGCTTTCAAGGGGGATCTTTTTATCATAAATTCATGGTGTCGGTGAAATAAATCGAACAAAAAGACTTGAAATAGTAATAAAAAAACTCACCGGATAATGAAACTGTGAAAAATGAGGTTTATCATCGAAGTCTTGATAAGGTCATGGGTTTTATTAGAATTTTACATGTAGTTTTTCAAATTATCATGGTTTACACCACTGCAGAGGGAATTGAAATTGTCACTCTCTATTTTTGAAATAATGAAATGGCCCGGGTAACTGCAAGAATTTGTGGAGATTCTTGAAAACGACGATCAGAGCCCAGAGAATGATATTTTTTCAACAGGATGGCGCTCCGCCACACTACGCAGCTGCTGTACGTGACTTTTTGAATCAACATTTTCACTGAATGGCCCCCAAGATTGCCTGATTTAAAACCAATGGACTTTTTCTTATGGAGTCATTTAAAAACTGTTATTTATAAAACGAAACCTACCTCTTTAGAAGACCTTCATCGCCGAATATATTGAACAAAGGTTTTATTACTGTATGGAAATAAATGAGTCGCAATTTGAATACTTAATTAATTAAAATTTGTTTGAAAACTTTAATTTTGTATTTGTTGTTGCAATGCAAATATTTCAGCAAAGTTAACATCCGCGGCCATTTTGTTTGGACTTCATTTGTTTTTCGAAAAATTCATAAAAAATCGTGCAACTTTTGTATCTCACATTTTTTTATAACTTTAAAAACAAAAAAGTTAACGGAGGAGTAAAAATATAGTGAATCACCCTGTACACAGATTCATTTTAATTAAAAACTCATCTACTTCATTTATAATCACTATAACAAATTTTTAACTTGATATTTTAATTCAAACTTAACTTTCACCAATTCTCTCTATTAGGAAACTGTCATGGCCAGTCTAAATATGACAATTTTTTCATCGGCTGACATATTCCAGTACCTTATGCAAACAGATATTTCGCAGGGAATATTTCACCTAAATAAGTTTAGACAGAGTTTCGATTATAAAGCATATTATGTAAATTAAAACGTTGTTCACTGTAATCTCATAAACACCATTACAATTATGAATATTGCTTTTATTGAAAAAAATGTAGTCATTATTTAGGAAATATTCGGTTAATTAGCTGCTCACAGAAATGACTGAACAGCTTTGGAAAATGAAAGCATCAAACTCGATTCACCTTTCAGTATACGTTGGCCTTAGTATATTGAAGAATAATTAATTAACAGGAAGAACCGCATGCTTTGTCGTTACCCAACACGTGCTTCAGTGTAAATTTGGAATCTCTATTTATATAAAGCAATTGAGTGGGCGATAAAACATCTGTCTTGATGGGAGTATTTAAAAGTTATTAACCACAAAGTAACTGTCGAAAGAAGTAATTAACATGAAAATTAAGGTATAAGAGGCTTTCATTGGAAAAATGTATTGCTCGTTATATCTACAGCAACAAAAAAACTTATAATAATAATAATAATATCTACTGAAATGCTTCTTATTGAGTGTGTTTATAATTTAGATTATATTCCAAGGATTAATCTTCTTAGTGTACATTCAAAACATTTTGCATTATTGAGAAAAGCAACAGGTAAATTTTAAATCGATGGATTTTATAAAAATGCGTATATACTTTTCCACAAATCCAGATTAAGAAATTGACAATTGAAATAGGAATTCCCTAAAACACTTTTAGTAGAAATTTTTAAAGTGATGTTAAGGATATGGGTATCCTTGAAACTTTTTTAATAGCTCGTTTTGAGAACAAAATACAGGACTTTGCTTTGAGTCTGTACTATACTAATTGTCTTGTTCTTTAGGCTCCAAAATTAAGAAAAACATTTAATATATAATCTTCAAAGCTAATTAATAGAAAACCGATAACATTTATATAGCCATCAAACAGAACAAATATCAAAGGTATTTGCAAAGCCCTTGGGCGACTAAATGTGTGGGATTCTGACTGAGCTGATCGTTTAAATTGGTTGGAAAATTTGAATACCTGCATTTTACGGCAGTATTAAACAAATAAATTTTTTATAAGGACGTTAATTAATAAAATATTTAGGATTCTTTGGTTTGATTATAAAATCCAGCATAAAAATTGATATTAATGACATACTTCTCCGGATTCCTTTCTAATTTTAAACAAAAATTTATTTTACGTAAATTTAGAACGCTAGGATTTTTTTTTGAACACCATTTTTTATTAGACACCTAACCATGAGACATAATGTAAAAGGAGATATTATATTTTAATTTTTGTTTAATTGGGTATTATTTCTGACACATTAAACAAAAAAAAGATTAAATTAAAATATTAAAAATTGAGACAAAAGGATTAAGGAAATAATTTTGTTTTATAAATTTAGCTTTGTTTAGACTGAGAAAAGTAGATAACTGTTCAAAATTTCATTATAGCACATTGTAAGTTAACGAAAATTTATTGTTTTCATTCTCAAAATTTTTAATGGAACTGTCTGAAAGCAAATGTGATAGATTTTTTGTTTTGCTTATGCTTTCAATAGAAATACGGGATTCATACAAAAAAAGTTTATTTTAATAAAATAAAATAGATTTTTTATCATTGCGTTCTGCCATAGTTGACTGCAAATTTTCGATTTCTCAAATTCTTATTTTTTAATGTAGTACTGATATTCCCCTATTGAAAACTTCCGCCAAGTATACTATACTGCAGTTTTTTGAATATTTAGTTTCATTTTCCAGATAAAATTTTGATAAAATTGTCCTAATATTGAACCTATTGCTTCATATTTCCTTTTAATTTTTTTATACCTATATAAGGAATGCTATTTTTATTGTATGTACCTAATTTGGTGGGCTTTGAGAATGTTTATTATTACAAAAATATTCTCTTAATAATTTTTTGGAGTTATTTTTCCATAAAAAAAACTCGACCGAAAATAAATCCAGTATACAGATCCAACAAAAATAGCCACAAATAAATAATTACAGCGGGAAATTTTACGAATATTTTTTCTAAGCTATTTGGAAAAATTTAATAGTTAGTATTTATTACTAAGTGCTATTGAACTTATATGTTCCTAGACTCGTGTTTGACACGAAATTCCCTACCACTTGCCAGTATTTGCAATTATTCTAAAGCACCATTTGCCTCTAGCCTTCTGTTTGTTTGTGTTCGCAGTTTATCAAAAGCAGACACCTCCCGGTTGTATTTTCATCCGGATAAAACAAACAGACTTGTGTTATCCCTGGCAATAAAAACAAAGATCCCGGTTTACCCGAAACCGTTGATCTGAAAATGTTCACAAGTGCCTAACTTCCTCTAAGGTCCGAAACTTTAACAATTACCCTTTACGAAACAGGAAGCCCAACTTAATTGTTGCATATTCAGAACAATTAAACCTTAATTAAGACGTGGAACAATTTCGAAGGGAGTAAGGACCTTACGGAATAAAACAGCTTCCAGTCTTATTAAACTGACGCAAAGTTTAATCTCACGTATATAATTGTGTTAACTATTCTCCGTTCACATGGTACAACGAAATATAATATTCTTGTAAGAAATAAGCGGATTAGGTAAACGTCGGTTTAAAGACCATTTTATGGTGTAGCGGGTGTCACAAACGACTTCCTGTCTAGTGAGTAACTTTAATTAAACTGTTTAAGATCTACTGTAATTTTTTTGGAAACATCAGTCGCTGTCTTTCGCCATACTTATATGACATTGGCCCCATATGACTAAGTTGAAATACAAAAAAGCGTATTTTCCATCGATCTCATTCAGGTTTATGCAACTTTCGGAGTTCCAAATACCGAATAAAAAAAATGTCTCTTCGGATGTCTCTTTATATCGTCTAAAAGGTCATCCATCAATAGAAAACTACCAAACTTCTATAGTAGCTGATGAAGATTATAGCTTTAAAAAGTATAAAAAAAAGTTAAAACAACAAATGACCTTATCCTTTAACTTTAACGTGAAAGATATTCTGAGTCTTACAAATCCTAATGAAATAAAAGTTGTGTGACCTCGGGGACTACTCATAAAATTTCATAAATCCTAAATTTGTTATCTCTGACAAACCCCCGGCGACCGAGCTAAAACAATGGATAATTCCGATCGAAACTGTCGAAAATTCCTCGACAATGCATTATTTTCATTCCTTGGGGCCTATCCTTGCTGAATAAATCAGCAGCATCGCCCTAGTTCCCGGGTTCACTGACTCCCCCGGCTATATTTAGCCTGGGAAAATGTCGGCAGCGCCGGGCTCCGTCTTGAATGGTTTTGGAGGGGTTGGATTTTGGGGTTACTGGGTCATTCCTTTGTTCGCTGCACTCAATGATGCCGACGTCATAGTTTGTTGTTAGCGGTGCATAGACGTGCATTTGGAACCGACAATGTTGAAATTATGATCCTAACAGAATTTAAAGAAAACCACCTTCTCCTCGTGTTCGATGGGGCGAACGATAAAAATACGTCAAATATTTTAAAACATTTAATTAAGAATTATTTTCCTTAAACTACCAATGACTGAGCAAAATTTTAAAATGTAGCAGTTCAAAATATCTTTATCTAATCTTTTCTAGCATGTTTCTATGAATGTCATAATTGGAACACCAAACAAATGACAACACAGTCATATTCAAATCGTTTGATTACCTAATACAAAAAATTGTTAGCTCTAAGTTATAGCATATCGGCAATAGTTTCGATATGCTATAACAAATTAGATGAAGATAATTTGCTAGTAAACGACATAACGTTACACTTTGCAGCACTAATTGGTGATCTACCATGCACCATCTGGATAAATAGTTCAAATTACCTCGGAGATATCTGCAGTCTTCTAAGGTTCTGACAGTGCTGAAAATTTTTAAATCATCACCACAAAGCCAACAAGGTATACCTAATACATCAGTTATGCTATTTAGAGATATATTAAATAATAACGGTCCTAGAACGGAACCCTGAGATACACCTTAAAAGGGTTGGAAATGCAGTCGATTGTTAAGTCATTGTATACAATGTATTTCTATTACTAAAAAACGAGTTATCATTTTAATAATAATAATACTATATTAATTTAATACAGATTATTGTTGCTTTTCCTAACGATAGTTTTCGAGTACTAATAGGGTTGTCTTCATACTGTATCCATGCAAGATTTACTTCCACAGCTCCATCGATTACGGTTGCATGAACTACTGATAGATCAGACATAAGTCAGACTGACTTTTAACCAGTCTATTAATATCTACTAAAGGTGGCGGATGTTACGGTTTATAATAATTATTATGACACCAATCTTGATTAAAATTTTTCAAGAAGAGTCATTTTCGCCAATTTACAAGTCTTAATTTTTTTGACAACATTAGAATCAAATCATATATTCCTATAGTATATTCAATATTTTACTGTCATATTTCAGTTAATCTTTAAATTATTATCGATTAATTACTTAATTAAAATTAAGTTTTCCGTTCTTATTAAATTTTTCATGTTTCTGCCTACATTCTTGGTGTCCTATNAACAGAATTTAAAGAAAACCACCTTCTCCTCGTGTTCGATGGGGCGAACGATAAAAATACGTCAAATATTTTAAAATATTTAATTAAGAATTACTTTCCTTAAACTATCAGCGACTGAAGAAACAAAAAAATATGTCAAGACTGCAGTTCAAATTCATTCAAGTTCAGTTTCAAATGTAGCAGTTTAAAATATCTTTATTGAATATTTTCTAGTTTGTTTCTGATGTGAATGTCATAATTTGGACACCAAACAAATGACGCATATTCTAGTTTGCTTCCAGAGTGAAGCCAGAGTAAATGGTTCCCAAATTGTTTGGTTACCTCATATAAAAAAAGTGTTTGCTCTAAGTGCTTTATCGGCAATAATTTCGATATGCTATAAAAAATTAGATGCACCGTCTGGATAAATAGTTTAAATTGTCTTGGAGATGTCTACAGTCTTCTAAAGTCTGACAAAATTTTCAAATCATCACAAAGCCGACAAGGTTTACTTAATACATCAGTTATGCTGTTTAGAGATATATTAAATAATAACGGTCCTAGAACCGAACCCTGAGATACACCTTAAAATGGTTAGAAATGCAGTCGATTGTTAAGTATTGTATACAATATATTGGTTTCTATTATAGTTATATATGACTTGTGACTATGAGTCCAATCGAATGGCTTTGAGGAATATAACTGAGTATCCTGAAAGAAGAGCAATGGATCCGTCTTGGATATTTGGTTGCTAAGACGAAGCAAAGATCTAGAATTTTGTGGGTTATATAAACCAGCAGATATGATGATTCATATGTATGATTCATCCTCTTGTTTATGTGTTGGATAAAGGCATTTTTTTATTTTTCAATAAGTGATACCAGTTGTGTCGATTTCATTGTCGCTATTTGAGTTTGATGTCTGAATTTTCATTTCCATGTAGACATATTTGGTGCCGGAACAATAAGAGTACATCGCTATTTCCATTACTAAAAAACGAGTTATCATTTCAATAATAATAATAGTACTATATTATTTAATACACATTATTATTTGCTTTTCCTAACGATAGTTTTCGAGCACTAATAGGGTTGTCTTCATACTGTATCCATGCAAGATTTACTTCCACAGCTCCATCGATTACGGTTGCATGAACTACTGATAGATCAGACATAAGTCAGACTGACTTTTAACCAGTCTATTAATATCTACTAAAGGTGGCGGATGTTACGGTTTATAATAATTATTATGACACCAATCTTGATTAAAATTTTTCAAGAAGGGTCATTTTCGCCAATTTACAAGTCTTAATTTTTTTGACAACATTAGAATCAAATCATATATTCCTATAGTATATTCAATATTTTACTGTCATATTTCAGTTAATCTTTAAACGATTATCGATTAATTACTTAATTAAAATTAAGTTTTCCGTTCTTATTAAATTTTTCATGTTTCTGCCTACATTCTTGGTGTCCTATGAATCCATGAATGATAAACCAATAACCAAACCAGGGCAAATATACAGAGTGTTCCACATAAGAGGGATTCTTCTGTAACCCTGTAACTGTAAAATTTATAAGAAAGTGGTTTTAATAAAAGTTGTCTGGGATTATGTGGGCTATGTAAAGAAAATATTTTTAGCTTTACAAGGTGTTCCATTTGGCGTCAGCGCTACATAACTTTGTTATTTTAAATGAAACNCAGATTATTGTTGCTTTTCCTAACGATAGTTTTCGAGTACTAATAGGGTTGTCTTCATACTGTATCCATGCAAGATTTACTTCCACAGCTCCATCGATTACGGTTGCATGAACTACTGATAGATCAGACATAAGTCAGACTGACTTTTAACCAGTCTATTAATATCTACTAAAGGTGGCGGATGTTACGGTTTATAATAATTATTATGACACCAATCTTGATTAAAATTTTTCAAGAAGGGTCATTTTCGCCAATTTACAAGTCTTAATTTTTTTGACAACATTAGAATCAAATCATATATTCCTATAGTATATTCAATATTTTACTGTCATATTTCAGTTAATCTTTAAACGATTATCGATTAATTACTTAATTAAAATTAAGTTTTCCGTTCTTATTAAATTTTTCATGTTTCTGCCTACATTCTTGGTGTCCTATGAATCCATGAATGATAAACCAATAACCAAACCAGGGCAAATATACAGAGTGTTCCACATAAGAGGGATTCTTCTGTAACCCTGTAACTGTAAAATTTATAAGAAAGTGGTTTTAATAAAAGTTGTCTGGGATTATGTGGGCTATGTAAAGAAAATATTTTTAGCTTTACAAGGTGTTCCATTTGGCGTCAGCGCTACATAACTTTGTTATTTTAAATGAAACACCCTGTATATTATTGCGTTTTTGAATTCCTTGGTTAATATTGGGTAGAGTTTATTAAATATACATGGTGTTTAAAACTTATTTAATTATTATTAAACCTAATCCAAAACTTAAGGGATAATTTCCGAAGGAAAGTTCCCTTTCAATTCGCCATTTACATTCAACCGGTATCAATGTTGACATTTAAGAAGTCTGGAAAATTTTATGAATAAGCAATATCTTCTCTCAACTTCTCTTGTCTGCACATGACGTCAGAAGGGAACTAACTACAGACTTTTGTTTGGATACATTTTCCTATATAATTAGACAATTTAATTTAATAATCATAATTTCCATCTAGTCAAAATGGACTTGCTATACATAAAATATTTATAATTTTTTCTGCACGTGTCCAAAATACTTATATTTCTATATATTTCTGACATAAGACTTCAACAAAAGGCACCAAAATGAAAAACTTAGTTACGAATTCTCCAAGTGTAGCCGAAATTCAAGGAGGCACCCCTTCGTAGCTATAGCAACATGGACACACCAAATGACGTTGGCACAAAATGATGACGTCACTGGATCGTTGGTATATGGAGGGACTGTAAATAGGTCACTCTACACAGTAAATAGGACGACGACCGACAGAAAGGTCACCGATCCTGCTTCTAGGCTCCTCGTTCTCTCAAGGGTTGCACCAAATTCATTCTAGTTTGTATTGTCTTAATGTTATAAAAAAAGACCTATTGAAAGATTTGTGCAAAGAAAATGATTTATAGAAGTGCCTATACATCTGGTACAACATAAATCACTGATTAGAATTTGCGTCTCAAAACTGTTTTGCTTTCTATGTATGTATGTTGTTTCTTAAAAAAAATGTTTGTTTCAGTGAAAACGTTTATGGAATGTAAACGAGAAAACTTGTAGAAGAAATAAGATTTTTCCAGATGCTTTTGCTTCCATTAAGAATAAATTGAGGTGTCGCAGTTAGCCACAATGACAAAATTAATTAAAGAGAAATACGAGCCAGCAAACAGATGAAGGCTTATTAGGATGTTTATTTGGGGTTTCATAAAAACAGTTCTCCATTAAATGTAGCTTTGTGCGAATGGCAAATAAATATTTATCTCGAATATATTTTAAATCGTATTAGCTGCGACGTTATTTGGCATAGTCCATATTAAAAAAAACGTTGCTTCGTTCTAGACTGTATAAAAACTCGACATTCCACACTTAGACAAAAACAAAATTGTTCTAGTAGAACGCACTACTCTGTGATCCAATTTGAAAGCCTTTGATTTCATATACGTAGGTATATGGTTCGTTACTCAAAATAAAGTCAGTTTAGACTGGTGTTTTTTGGTAGATGATGCAGAGTTGAAAAAGTGAGTGATTTAGGTGAGACATAAAACATTGAAACATCCAAAACAGAGTTGCTGGAACAAATTTATAAAGTTTTCTATATGTATAATACTGCTTTAAAAAATTAAATTGTTAAAATACGTAATTAAAAATCCTAAATAAAACTCAAAGTGTCTATCGGTTTATTATATACTTCTGGAGATGTCTTGACAATTGATAACTAGAGGAAAGCTTTCTTTATGTATCGCGCAAGGTTTTAGATTTTATAACTGTAGTATTTTGTAAAATATTGGAAAAGTAAGATGATTTATGCACTCATTTCTCACATGGACTTTTCTTATCAAAAGAAAAAATACCAATTAAGTATTATAAAAAAACATAAACCGATATTTCATTTTGATACGTCCCTAATAACATTTTTTTCTATCTTACAAAATATAGGCGGGGTATAAAATATTGAAAAACACACTGTACGTTGCTCTGGGTATTGAATAAGTATAATATTCTACACATTCGAGATGAATTTTAATTAAGTCAGCTTAGAAAATTGAGGCCCTTATCATTTCTTCCTTTTACGTCATTTGTAGTCCATTGAATAAGCTCACTTGTTACTTCATGAAAGACCCTTTCCCTCGGTATACAATTCAGTCAGACTATTGATATCGTACTTGGGATAATGGGTATGCCGTTTATAAATAACTGTGAATAGATGAACTACTTTCGAATGTCTAGTTTAATAGTTTAAATCCTAAATCGCGCATTTACCTATATGGTTATGTTGTAGACTAGCGAGTAGCGAGTCATTACATAAAAATAAAGTGAAAGAGTAGAGGTCTTAGATTATTTTTGTGCAAACAAGAAAAGAGGCATTATGCATTCATCGCGTTAACCATTTCTAATAAAATTAATAGTTAACAACTTGTTAAATAACGAGGATAAGTCTTTTTCGTTACATCATTTACTATTATCACATTATTGTGTTATGTAAAATTGAATAAAATTGTGTAATATTAATACTTATCAATCTTAGCATCGATGATAGGATAAAAGATTTAATCCTACCAAAATTTAAAGCTCGTTTTAAAATTAATTTGAATCAGTCTAATTTCTTCGAAGTAATGTATGTATATTAATATATTTTGTATGTTGTTCATCGTGTTTTTCACATTGTTGGAGATATGATTGGTACTTTACAAGAAATATAAAGTTTCTATTTAAAGGGCATAATGTAGAAATGAGAAGATTAAGAGATTTTACTACGGTACATATTAACAATAAAAGAATGTTTTTTTAAACGTACTGTATCATCAGTTCTACTGTAAATTGAAATCGAATGATGATTCTTTTACTCCACAGTAAAAGTGTCAAATCAATTCAAACAACGATACCAGAAATTTATTTGTGCAAGAGACAGTTTGATTTAGATTTGATTTTTTAGAAAAATATTTTGAATTTGTTTACTACAGAGTAAAAGACTCATTCGATTTCTTGGTAAATAATGTTACTTATTTTTCCAGTAAATTTAGACATAATTGGAACATAAATTATTGTGTTTCTCGCATTTTTTTCATTTTTAATTGTTTTTAATAGTAAAATAGATAAAATAAAGCATGATTTTACTTACCATTAAAATCTTATAAGTACATAAATCAAAACATGAATTAATATTGTAATAACATCAGATTAAAATAAGTTTTATGGACATGATATAAAATTTAACAGCATAACTTTTATGTATAATTAAGATAGTAAGTTAAATTATAAAATTCAATAATTCGTCTTAATCTGTAAAAAAAAACACTTGGGGAGAAGGTGATACAAACAGCTGCAATTTTTTGTAATTATTTTATTAAGGGACAAATCTACAAGGCACTAAATGGGGGAAATATGATATTCAGTGCTTTGAACAATATCAGTAAAATTGTAAAAGTACATCCTAAAAGTGTGTTACCAATTAGGCTTACATATGTCACAAATTGACTTGGTACTTGAATGAATTTGAATTTTCTTTTTTTTTCAGATAAAATTTTAAGCGTAGTTGAGTCCCTCTTTATAATAGGTATACATAGTATATCATATATGCACATAATATAAAAAAACATCAAGTCTTTACAAGTGTTATGGTACTTAAACGATACTGATACAAACATACCGCTTACCAACAGTCTTTTCAAGTAGGATTAGTTCATAAAATTAAGCATATTGCTAGGATTTATATACACTCAGTGTCTTTGGCTGGTACTTTATCGGTTCAAGCCTGCCATGTACTGCATACTGCAACAGCAACTGTTGTAAATCCTTGGATCTTTGGGAATCCTCTGGGTGGGAAGTCCAGACAGTCCTTTCACGTACGTGTAAGTGACGGGCTGTCTGAGTATCCTCTTCGGGGCAGGCTTCTTACTTTTCCTCTTCTCCTTGGTGTTGTTGCAGCTTTGTGACCTGACGTTCAAGTTCAGGTTCTGGAAGACCTTCCTGATGCTCTCCGCAGAAGTGGAGTGGTGATGCCTCGATCGCTGCTGGATGTCACTGCCTGCATCACTGGAACTGCTGGAGATGTGGTTGGGCGACACGCACCTGAAGACCGACTCTCCGGACGCTTCCTTCTTGGTCCTGGAACCGTGGCTGGTGGAAGTCGAAGAGCAGGAGTCCGAACTGGAGGAGCGACTGTCACTTTCCACTGGGAAGTGCAACTCTTCGTTCGACCGCCTGGCCAACTTCCTGCTGATCACCCTGAAGAGGCGGATGCCCCTGATTTCTCTCGATGGGGAAGGAGTCATGGAGCTGCGGCTACCCGGCACCACGGTCATCAAGATCAGCGGATTTTCGTTGCTTGTCATCACTGTTTTCATCGGAATACTAGCACCGTATCGTTATGTTGGGGCAGAACGATAACTGTGCGGCGCAGTGTTTACAACGGCTTTTATAAGGAGTGCAACGTGGGGAGGCTCTCCGCGCGCAAGCTTCTGGTGTGTAGGGGTAGAAAGCACGTGAAATTGCCGGCAAGGTGCTCCGTGATTGCGTTTGGCCCGTTGCGAAGTTTACTTGTCGAGGGGCCCTTTCGGCGCAACTGGATGGAAAATTCTTTTGATGGTGGTTGCGGCTTGCAAAGTGTTCACTTTAAATTTTTTATTTGACAGCTTCTAATTACACCTTTAACATGTATACAGGGTGTCCCATTTTTATTCTGAAAAAATTCAGGAAAAGGTAGATCCGATAAAATTAAAGATACTTTACTATATAAACTTATTTCGAAATCTGAACTATTTTCGAAATACAGGGTGTTGAAGTTGAATTTTTTTTATCATTTTTTGTTAATATCTCTTAGAGTTGTAAATCAATAGTTCTCAAATTTTGTGTGGTGAATGCCACAGTGCACTAGTAATAATTCACAAAATCTCAGCTCGACAGAAAGAGCCAGTGGCGTGCATTCCGCACTTGCCGATACCTTTTATAAAAAGTATGTGTTACGCCACTGACTGATCTTCAAAATAATAAGTAATTTCAATTGTCCGTGCATTGTTCTGCCAAAAGGCATTCTTACGTTTTTTCCATAATAGGCACTGTTACGGAGTAAACCGGCATTTTATAAAATCATTCCTGATCTTAATTTTAGCAGAACTGTCGTAATCAACAACTCAAACGCTCAACTCAATCACTATTCGTTATTTAAGAAATGTTGAAGCGCACTCCTGGCTAATTGAATATTATCTGTGATTACTGACAATGATACTTTTTTTTTTAAGTTGGAAAAAAAACATTTAAAATTCTCTTGGTGATTTAATAACAAAAATTAATTATAAAATTAATGCACATTAACATTTAATAAAATAAACAGAAACTATATCATTAATGTATCAATGAATATTTAAATATTGTTCAAATTGCAGGCCATTGGCCGCAGTACAGGCCTCACATCTTTTTCTAATTGCTCGTTTAATTTTTTGCATGACGAACCTATTTTGATTTAAATCATGACAGGCAGCTCTAATTCGTTGTTGCAGCTGTTCACGTGAGTTGATCACACTTTCATATACCTTGTCTTTTATTATGCCCCAAATGGAAAAGTCCAAAGGAGTAATATCAGGCGAACGAGCTGGCCAAGGAACAGGGCCTCCGCGACCAATCCATTTGTTAGGATATTGCTCATTAAGCCAACCTACTACTGCCCTTCC